>NC_073692.1:198258342-198283342 GCF_029784155.1 Uranotaenia lowii
TCATCTCAATCCTATGCATGATCACGACAATATCGCGAAAACAGTGAGCAACTAACATGGACGGCCTTTTTTTTGACCACGATTCAAAACTTGACACCTGAAATCAATTATCTTTTCTGATAACCTCCCATGTGTCAATTTTCATTACAATTCTATGCTCAATCAAGAGAATATCGTAAAATCAGTGAACAGATAATAACCCCTTTTGCCGACCCCTGAGTCAAGATTTGAAACCTGAAAGCAAAAGAACGTCCCTCAAAACTCCTATGCGGAAATTTTCATCTCAATCCAATGTAGAATAACGTCAAAATCGCAAAAACATTAATCAGTGAATATGGACGACCCCTTTGGCCGACCCCTGACCCTAAATTTGATAACTGTAATCGATTGTTCGTCTCTCAAAACACTCATGTGCAAATTTTCATTACAATCCGACGGAAAATAACGTCAATAAGGTGAAAACAATATTTGTCTTGTATGGACGACCCCCTTCAGAAGGGGTCGTCCAAAAATCTAAAAATATTTTTCATCATTCCTGGTCCTAATGAGCATCCATGCCAAATTTCAGATCTCTAGCTCTTAAGACGGCTGAGTCTATAGAGGACAAACAAACAAACAAACAAACAAACAAACAAACAAACATACAGATAATTGCTTTTTATATATATAGATAATACCATTCGCATCACAAAAAATTGGACTGCGCACTCATAACAGCGGATTTTCTGCGATCTCTCAAATCAGTATAAAATCTGACGGTTTTCTACACGCTAACCGCTTTTCAGTTAAACTTTATACGGATAACTCCGACTGCAAAACATAGCACGAAATCCAACATTCAATGAATGATCGCTACCGTGTCGTCGAACTCTAAACTTATTTAAACAACTACAGGTTTTCATTTTTTTCGTGAATTTGTTCGCTGATTGACTCCATCGCAAACAGGTTTTTTTTATTATTCATTTTTCCGTGATTTTAACCGCTGATTGACTAAGCTTCTATAAACAATAGATAATCCGATAATAATATTTGGTATACATGTTTGTTTGACAACTTTTTATTAAATCATCTTTCAATGTTTTCCGCTTGTTCATCCGATTTAATTTCAGTAGATAAATAATTCTTATGTAGAACAATGCTCATTTTTTCTTGAATACTGTAATTATTTTTACAGTGGTACCCTACGGGAGCCCAAATCAGCTATCGCAGAAATAGAAAAAAAGAGTGGATCAGCAATATAACAATTATCAAGGTCCATAACATTCGGGTTCGGAGGGTTGTTGGAGGCATCTGTGAAAATTTGAAGGATTCTCCAGGCAAAGCTGCGGTAAGATTAGAGCTGAGTAAAGGTGCGGTAAGGAAAGGTGAAAGATCGGATGGAAATTTAATTGGTTATGAAACTGAACAAGGTTGGTTCCAGCTACAGGTAAGCTGAGAGGTAAGATAGGTAAAAGGTAAGATTATTTTACCATACAACTATTTCCTTGATTATATATATATTGTATAAGACCGTACAAACAGTTGCCAGCTGGGCAGGTATCTACACGGATGCGGAATACCTGTCGTAGATTCTTAACTCTAAACATGTTATGAATTTTATACGAAACATTTACTTTGCATGACAGTTCACACGAAGCCTGTCGGGTATGTGATGATTTGCATTGAAGATTGGCCGAACTAAAAATCTAAATGATGCAAGTTAGCGCATACGTTGGCGAAACTGCGGTGAATCCGTGCACCCATGGTGGATTATCTACATACATACATAAACATGCAAGAAGTTGACGTATAAGAATTTTTCGCCCACCTGCCGAAACATGCATTCGTTTTTAAATGTCACATCGAATTTGCTTCGCAATATTAATATTCATATGCCCTGAATAGGTAGTCAGCTCTGATATGTCAGCTATAATATTAATATTGATTGATTTGAAACGTAATCCCTTGAGAATGAATCAGACAGATGGTTTGTTTTAGTCAACTGTGAGGATGGGGAACCATCTCATGTTTTTACATGTACCAACTGGGAGTAGGTTGACAATATCATGTATGAGTTGCACCAATAGATAAGGATTTATTTTTCGAAAACATCCTTCGGGAATACTGAGACTGGTCTTCAAAAACATGATATAGTTCCATTAAAATTCTATTGTAGTCAATTTTGTAGTGATACAATTGCACAAAAAAGACTACAAAATTTTTGTGCAATTGTAGTCATTTTTGTGAAATAAAAATAAATTTCGTACAAAATTTGTTTTGCTCAAAAGGTTAAAAAATAATGAAATAATGTTTTAAACACTATGATAATAACTGTCCGTAAAACCAAAGGGCATTCAATTTAGGTTGAAAATATCAAAATATCAATCCTTGACAAAAATAGGAGAGAAGCAGATTATATGCGCCTATTAGCGGAATACTGATTTGATCAATATTATTGTAATACGTGTACAAAAACAATATCCACATGAGCTGACATCTGCTTTCTATACATTGGAGTAAATTCTAAGTTGAAATTTCCTTCAGTTTTTGAGAAATCGATTTTATTATAACTGTTGTCCAAATTGCCGAACGTCAAGCCGTGCGAGCTGAATGCGCCTATTTATGTTTTAGACAAAATTTCTGTTTATTTGGCAATATTTCCGAATTATTTCATTGGAAATGCTAGAAACTGATAACTTTCATACGGCAAAGCTGAAGTTTTAAAAAAAAATCTATTTCTTTTCTAGTTTTATAAAATAAAACAAAAGTTAGGGTTATCATATTATGGAGACAGTTCATCCATAAGAAAAACTTTATCAAATCTGATTTGTGATCTTCAACACTTTCTTGAGATGTTGATAAGAGTTTAGATTCAATGTACTAATGATAAAAATCATATATTAATTCTATTTTACCTGTTGTTTTAGGATAGAGGCATTTTACAAACATGATGGGGGCATATAAAACGTGAGTGTTTCCACTTTTTAAACATTATGAAACCATAATAAAAGCTTAAAGTTTTTTTACTTTTTTAGTTCATTGGAATATGAAACCAAATTCACCCAAGTTTTTGTTTTCAGCTTCCTTACGTATAAATTATTATATTGTTGTTTAGTTTTAATCACCGCACGTACTAATAATCTTTTTTGATTGATATTTTTCGGTGAGCGCAAGACGAAATAAAAATGCTGCATTTTTATTTCGTCTTGCGCTCACCGAAAAATATCAATCAAAAAAGATTATAAATTATTATATTCAAAATATTACATCATAAGGTATAAAAACCTTAAATGAATTTTAATTTTTTTTTGAGTTGGTAAACTTATAAATTTTTTTTTTTTGCTTTATGTTTAAAGCGTCTTGCCAGCCATTTCGTCAAACGGCCGTAAGGGCATTCAACCCGATAGGCCCATTTAGGAACACTTTTCCCTAGAATGTCTTAATAATAATTCTTTTCAAGCCAGTAAACAAAATAATAGGTAGAGGAACTTGTAATAAAGATATTGATCCATTAAATCATTTTGTTTTTTTTAAAGGGACTGTTTTCCACTAGAATTGACAATACACGTCTAAATCGTTTCTGTTCAAACGGTATTCTGAAAAGTATGATTTCTTTTTAGTTTCGGGTAAAGTGCGCATATGTATGTGAGAACCCGAATATCCAGCCGCAGCCCGTGACGTAGAGGATAGCGTTCAAGTCTTCTAAAAAGATGGTCTTGAGATCGAATCCCAGTCTCGGCATCGTATATGTACTTTCTGTGGGTTGGTGGGTTTTAGCATTTTTAGGATGTTGGATATGATACCCTCGAAAGATGTACGCTTAGAGTCATTTACCGTAAAACGGGGTAAGATTGATCCCTTTTTTCAATGTTTTTCGATTATTTTTTCTGTTAAGGGAAAAGGGCGTGTTTCATTTTTTTTAACGAGTACTGAATTCGCAACCGCTTTCAATTAGAGCTTCAACTTTTCGAATTTCGAAGATTTTTGAGGGGTTTCGAATAACACTACAAAGATTATTTAGTCTAATTTTCTGAAACTTTATCTCTAATTTTTTTTCAAAGATCTGTATATTTACTGGTATGGATTTCTCATCCTTCTCCCTTCCGATGCAGAAAGGACTCACGAAATACTGTAGACATATTTAGCTCCATTTGTCTGATATGTTTTCGAGTATAAAGTTAGGGTCTCAAATTTTTCTTACGCAAACAACCTCTCTCATATTATATGGTCTTTATTGCTTCATAAGTATTTGATTTATGCCAAAAACGTGTATGGAAACCCACTTTTCGCCTTCCGATTTGCAGCAGCTGGAAAGAGGTAGGGATCCTATTTTTTATTGCTATCAAAAACTCTATCTTATCAAATTTGGTTTATGCAAAACAATTGAATAGGAGCTTTTCTCTTCCCTAACTTGATCCAATTGAAAGAGAAATGAGTCTCCAATAAGCATATAATCTTTCCTCCAAATCCAAATACCCTCCCATGCCAAATTTTCTATTAATCTACTGGATGGAATCTGTAGTTCAATGATACATTAATCGTACTCTAATACCTCCCCTCCCTCCAAGCCAAATTTGGTTCAACTTGCTGGATAAATTCTCGAGTAATGTAATAAATTGTATGGAGACAACCTCTCCCCTTAAAATATTCCTCGTATTCACATACCCTTCCATACCCTATTTGGTTCCATTTGCTTGATTGGTTCTCCAGTTATGCTTAAAATTGTAAAGGAGCCCCCTCCCCTCTTTCTAAGTCTCTTCACTGGAAGAAGAGAGGGGCACCAAACATTCATAGAACCATTTCTCGTACCCAAATACGCTTTCAAGCCAAATTTGGATCCATTTGCTCGAATAGTTATCAAGTTATGCAATAAAAACGGTATGGAAGCCCCCCTTCTTCCTTCATTTATCCCCGCTTGGAGAAAGGACGGGTCTGACATGGGGTATATAAATACTATCCCATGCCAAATTTGGTTCCATTAGCTTCATTTTTTCTCGATTTATGTAAAAAATTGTAAGGAAGCCCCCTCCCTATCTCCCCACTGGATGGAAGAAGGGGTACAAAATATTCATAGAAACATTTCTTGTACCGAAATATACTAGTGAAAAAGATACAGGCATAAATTTAGATGTCAACGTAAACAAGTACTAATAACCTTTTGCATTACGTTTTAGGCACAAACGTCGTTTCGCAAATTGATTATAATTTTTAAGATGACTGATTTTGGCCTAACGTTCGCTAATTTCTGCTAACTTGCTTCCAGTACTAAATTTCTAACATGATATGGTCCCTTTGGGGTATAACTCAATTATTGGCTTGTCATTAGAGGAAATGAGCGATAATTTATGTCAAGCAGACCCGTTCATGAGGGAGGGGGGGGGGGGGGGTGATGTTCGGTCTCGAAATTAAAATTAAACTAAAAATAATTACAATACAAAAAATACACAATAACAAAGGAAATGAACTTCTAAATTTCTAATATTATTTTCTTACTCATAATTATCACACAAACTCAAAAAATTAAATTAATCAAAACTTCCAATACAAATCACAATGAAAGTTTCAAATCAATGATTTTTTCTGCAAGTTATTTTTTTTTCAAAATTATGTTTCTTATTCTTGACTAGAATTTGACTTTTATTAATTTCCAAGCAGTCTTGTTTCCAAATTTGAAATAAATATTCTCAACACACATATTTAGAAATAAAATTCAATTTTAAAATAAATGTCCGATCAGATGAAAAAATCGCTATGATTAATTAGAATAATAATTAATAAGAAATTATTATTTATTATTAACCTTAATTTACGTTTCTTTTATAACGTTTACGTTATAATTTACGTTTTCTTTTTCCAACTGAACAGTTGATTGTAAAATTCCGTTTGTGTTTTGGATTAAACAAAATAAATCGCGATTTAAAATGTGAATTTTTGACTAAAAAAAAAAAATTAAAGGTGTATGATTTTAGAATACCAAAAATTATTATTCGAAAAACATAGACAAACTTATCAAAAATATTCTTAAAAATTCAAATAGCTTGACTTTGAAATTTGGTAAATTAAAAAAAATGAAAAAAAAACTGTATTATGAAAATCGGTTAATTCATTTGAAAATTAAAATTAAATATGATGATTTAACAGACAAGTTTTTTACCATTTAAAAAGGATTATTTTTCAATTAACATGTTTTACCAAAATAAAAACGTTTTGAGTTTTATTCAGGGAGAAGTATTTTTTGGTTATGTTCAGCGTTCTGAATTCAAATATTTTGTCAAATTTGAACTATCACATATAAGTTTGGTGATAAGGAGTTTCAAAATGTGTCAGTTTTAAGTGAAATCAATAATTAACCATCAAACTTACATTTCTGATTTTTTTTATTAAACCTCACTCAATTAGAAAACATTTATAACTTTTATTCGCAGTATTCAAAATTACTTGAAGTCTTAAGGAAAGTTTTAAAATTGATTTAAAACTTTTGTTTTCAAATGTTATGTTTATGTTTTGAAGTATTGTCAAATAGTGTGAAACCTTCTTAAATTATTTTAACCTTTTTTCAAAAGTAATTTCAATAACAAAAGCTGATAGAAAAATGACATATTAAGATTCAGGGTTCATAAGAGCTCAGAAAAATTTAAATTTTTTGGTCTTGGGCAATTTATTAAACCATTTTAAACGTGATATTGAGCATTGACAAGAACAAGAGAAAAATTTTAATTGATCCTGGAATTGGTCTCTTGAAGAATATTCCATATAAGCATAGCATTTGTAATGAGATTAAGGATGTTTATTAAATCAATATTTTAAGATCTAAAGTATGTATAAGATTTTAGATTTGTATTGCTATTAGCAATTTTCTAATTCTGTGAACCATCGTGAGAAACAGGTGTCAGTGACATGATGTTCAACTGGTCGATGTATAAAATTAATATTCATTCATCATTCATTCTGAAGTTAAAATGGTTCGTTTCAAACTCTGTTCTTGTTCAGTTAAACTTCTTTAAAAAAAAATCCCATTCTAAAGACGAGGTAGGGTTTTTGTATGTCAAGTTCGAAATTAACAATTAGAAATTAGTTTCAATACGTGAACGAAATATAGTGTCGTAAAATGAAATGTCTCAAGCCTAGGGTGATTTAAGACTAAAGCCAAAGTTTTGACTTGCTTGCTTACATTTATTTTCAAACACTTTTCAAGATCAAGTAATTTCCCGATACTACGGTGAAAATTTTACTTGGAAAAAATCTTCATGGGAGGGGGGGTAAAACCCCGTCGTATTTTACTACATTTTTGGCAAGGGCCAGGGTACCCTAAATTGAGGATCAAGTCTCCTGTAGGTTAAAAAATATATCTTTTTTTTAGTCTCGCGAAAATGCTTCTAGTTCATCTACGAGTTCATGTATTGATTTAGTTTTTTGGAGCATATAAACTTAAAATTATACGCTGTCAGAAATTGCAAAATTTTCTCAAAAAAATATTTTGAAAATAAAATAAGCAGATCAAGTATCCACATTCTCCCCTATAAACTTAAGTCTTTGACTGCTGCCATACAGACAGAGTATTCAAATTTCTCACCTTCGACCGGCTCCAGGTTATCAAATCGTCAGGTTGAATAATTGTTCCAACATAATCAAGATTTAAAAAGCAATCCATCAACCAGATTCGGCTCAAAGCGTGGGTGGTGTGGCGTCGTTAAAATTTATGAACCATGTCGTGATATTCCGCTTCATTTTCCTTCTTCCTGACAACACTAGACCTTGTCGTTCGGTGGCCAGAAAATATGTTGGTGTGTGCAAAGCCGTTTGATGATGATGATGATGATGGTGCTTTTGCGACCAATCAACCAATAAACCGAAAGTTGTACCGATCTACCCCCACAAGACTTAACGTGTCGGGATGTTAGTTGATGACGACTTATGAATTTCTGCTACCCTTGAGGTCACCGGATGAATAATTTGGTCTCTCACCGAACCGAACAGCTCTGCCAGGAACTAAATTTAATCAATCCGATATTATTGGTGCCAAGTGAGCGACGACGAGGAGGGGTGGAAAACTTTAACGGTGGTTTTTCCTAACCACAACTTATTATCGAATCTTCCCCGCTTGATGGTTGTAATTTTTCTCGCCCGGAAAATGAAAACTCTCACCAGCCACCCAGCTCAACACCGAAAACGACGGAAGGTTGGATCAAAATGCCAAAAGGATACACTAAATTGGGGGCTTTCAGTCTGTCGAAATGGAGCGAGTAGAGAATCTGGAAATGAGTGTAATTTTTATTTATGGCTTCAATTGAGCTTCATTTATTATTAGATACCTTCCCTTTTTCAGAGTTGTTGCTACTCATGATAAATGTCATTATTGCTCGAGTTACCATTAGAGAGGTTGGTGAGTTTTTTAAATGTTTTTTTTTTTTTTGCAAAAAAAATACTTTCAATTTTCATTTACTGGATTTTACATTTTCGAATAATTGTCAGTTCTAAATACAAGTTTTCAGTTATTTTCAAAGTTATTGTATTATTATTTAGGATAAACCGCATTTTAAGTGTTCGATTTAAAGTTTCCAAAAATAGCCTGCAGGATTACTACAGAACTATTCTTAGCGCGGTATTAAATTGCGATTTCATTTTGAATTATTTATGTCGGCAACCTCATGTCCAGTGTCGGCCTCATGAACAGTGATGTCAACCTGATGGATCTTCCAGACTTTTTGGATTTTCGTCTGACGTTTTTTTTTAAATTTCCAGATTTCCAGACTTCTAATATTTTTTCCAGTCATTTCCAGACTTTTGAGTTTGGGCATGATTTTTTTTTTTTGAAATGGCAGAAAATGATTCGAATTAGTTATTGAAAAGTGAGGGATGCTACAAAGATGACTGTAAAAGTAAAGCGTAGAACGCATTACGTATTACTGCCGACACAACAACAATGCATAGTGGTCCGAAAGGGCTAAAAGTGGAATTTTTTTTCAGAAAGCCTCTGTCTTTCATCTTATCTCTTAAGTGTTTTCAGAACATTTGCTCCTTGAACTTGAAAGCATCAAAAGTTCGTCAAAGTCCACTATAGAAAATTGAATGAAGAACGAAGGCAGAAGGCAATTGAACATAATTTTTGTATGGAATCACGCAAAACACATCAAATATATGCTTGTGGTGTTCAAATATGAGCGCGTGGAGACAAATCACGCCAACACCAATTTGTTGCATTTAGTTTAAGCTTCAATATGATTTATTTGTTTTAAAAATCCACTTGCATGATTTTTCAATAAACGTGAAGTTGAGGAAAAATAAAACTTAAAGTAGCAATCAGTTGGCTAGAAACGTCGTAGAATGTTGAAATCTTGTGCAAAACGTGTGATTTGAATGCCCCAACAAATGTTCAGAATATCTTATTCATGTAAATCCTCATCTTTAGTTAAGTACAAGAAACTAACTTTTTAATTACTTTCAACATAACAATAACCTAGTTTCATATTTTTAAGTACTCTAAAACTTCGTAGTATAGAGAAAGGCTCTTTCTATTGGAATAAAAAAAAGTTAGAATTTTCAATTTTTTTATAGTGGAGATAAGATGAAAGGCACTAGGAAAAAAATCCACTTTTAGCCATTTCAGACCACTGTGCAATGATCTCACGCATAGACAGTTTATAGAATGTGTGGTTATTGGCTCCTGCAATATTGCGATCTGGCATTGAAAAAAAAAGTTTGACACCTGTAAAATTCGCCAATCAGACTTTTCCAGACGTTATTTCAAGATCTTCTTGACTTTTCTAAAAAAACAGTTGGCATCTGAAGTGTATAAGAAAATCTAGGGTTGTAGAATCTTTCGCATATCCCAAAATCATATATCAAATCAAATTCAAGTTTTGTAAGTTTTTTTATGCTGAATTACATTATTAGTTTCCAAAAGGTGACACCTTCGTGCTTCAAAATCGTTTGGAGTCTTAGAGTAAAAGTAAACTTACAAAGTTCTGAATATGCTAAAAAAGTTACTCAGCCCGTATATGATTCTGGATACTGATGCTGATTCGGAAGCCTTATCCTTCATTTAGATCTGGGATCATGGTTCATATACCGATCTCAGATCCAAAGTCCATTATGTTGATCCTGATTCTTATTCTGAACTCTGGTCCCAGATAACTTTTTTTCATAATCATGGTCCTTAACCAAGGATGCTGGATCATATTTGACGCCCTTGGAGCCAAAGAGGTATTAATGCATAAAAGCTTAAACACATGCTCTTGAATTGTGTTTGGCCATTTTCAATATATTTTTCAAAAATTTCTATTTTTCTTTGTAACGTAAAGGTATGTTACTGAAATTCTAAATATCTGAAAAAATTTCAAAATATCGTTAATCTGATCGTTATTTTTGGTCCTAGTTTCTGATCCTGAACTCTGCACCCTAATCCTGAAAAAAGATACTCGATTCTGATCTTGATCCTGGACCATGCTCTGGATTCGAAATATTTACATATTTTAGGAATCTGATCATGTGCCTGAATCTTGATTCATAGTCCCACATTCTGGTTCCAAGTTCTGATCCCGGATTCTGATCCCAGATCCCAAACCCTACCCCCAGATCCAAATGCTGTTGCTCGGATCCGTATCTGGACAAGCTGTTTCTTTCTTTCAACTCTTGTGTTTTCGTCTCAAAATAACTTTCTAGATGACACATGTTTGTACAAATAGATGGCCGTTAGAGTGGTCTAAAAATAGAAGTTAATTCTGGAATAAAAACATAAAAACTGTGGGGGCGTACATCGTTTCTTGACCCTCCAGAAGGTCTCATGCCAAATTTCAGCTTATTTAGTAAATTATAAAAAGTTGCTTAACAAGCCTAATGTCTGAAAAAAATGGTATGTTTCAGCAAAACCGAAAAACAGCCAGTTTTTAGATTCAATTTTCAAGCACATGCGCAGGTTGCTAAAACTATACGTAATTTCACATATGTAACGTGAACTGGGGAAACAGATCATCGGGGTGATATCGATCAACATAAAACTTTTTTTATAACATTGTCATTAATTATGCCTATAGTTTATGTATCCGGAATTGTTTTCTACATTTAAAAGCTGATACATCAAACCTCAAAAAGGCTTGTGATATAGCTCAGTTGGTAAGTCTGTTGCTTCCTGAGCCGATGTCCGGGAGTTCGAGCTCAAGAGTAAACATCGAACACAGTTGTACCGGATAAGTTTTTCAATAACGATCCGCCAACTGCAACATTGATAGTGTCGCGAATGCCATAAAGATGGTAAAACGGCTATAATCGAAACAAAAAAAAAATCTAACCTCAAATAAGTTAATTTTTTCATTTAACAATTTTCGATATTGTGAAATTTGGAATTTCAAATTCCAAAAACTGTATCTTTTACGGAGGCCTACAACAAACACTTTTGCTGATAAACTGGAAGCACTTTGAAAAAAATGATTGACTTCATTAAATTTGATGTATTTTGTGTTTTAGTCATGTTTCGATATACAGACCCCGTTCGATTTTGGCAACATGCCCGTACATTTTGTGTTGCCAAAATCGAATGTTGCCAAAATCGAACGGTTTTTTTCTCATCTTGTTTTATAGTTATTTTAATAAAATAACTATGATTATTATCAAAAACGTTGTTTTCAGTTAATTTTCGACCATTTGTAGTAATTTTTTTAATTTTTCATCATGTTTTTGATGCATTTTGCACTTTTCTTGTTTTGTTTATAATATTGGTTTTCTTCTGTCATATTTTCTGTTTTTGTCATTCTTCATCATTTTTCATTTGTTTTTTGTCATATTCAGTCTTTTATTTGATTTTTTTTTTAACTTTTTGAATTCTTCATTTTTTTGTCATTTTTGAGTACTTCAAAATTTTTTTAAAAATCTTTGGTTTTTATTGTTGCATTTTATCTCCATTTCAGAGCACAAAAACGTATTTATGATGTTTGTCTGAAATAAATTGGTTCTTTTATAACGAAAACTAAAAGGTAATGTTGTTTCTAAAAACCGTTCGATTTTGGCACATGTGCCAAAATCGGATGTTGCCAAAATTGAATGTTGCCAAAATCGAACGGGGTCTGTAAAAAGAATCGGTTCTAAAAAGCACATACACACTTATTTCTTCCAAAAATAAAACTGGTCAGAGAAATGATCAAGAACCTTGTAACGGTGAATTTTGAAGATAAAAGACATCAATATCGTTGAGAAAATTATTATTTTTTACGTCTAAATGTAGACAGCATTAGAATGCGTTTTCAAAAACAAGCACAATGGGAAAATTAGACCCCAAGATCCCAAAAAAAAATCGAAGCAACACTTTTATGGACCTGAAAAATACTAGTCTAATGTGAAATTTTCACAGCAATTAAAATCTGCCGTTGAATTTGGCCGTAGATGTCTCAGTGAGGTGTCATTTGACCTTTATTACCCAGCAAAAAAAAGCATAGCTTCGTGAAAAAAAATTTGTGTATGAGGATCGACTGAATGTAATGTTTTTCCTCCGGCTTCCTCCGGCTTGTATTCTTCTAAAAGCAAAATCAATTTTTGTTTTTATAAATCCAACGTTTCAGTCCGTTTTGCATCTTCTTCAGGGCCTGAAAATGTATTTTTATAAAATGTTACAAATATATGAAATTTACCTAAAAAGTTTCGTTTTCTTGTTAAGGTCGACTCGTTTTGAAGCTGTCTTTTAGTCTGTTTTCAAATGTTTTCACTTTAAATTTTTGGTTTTGTTATAACAAAGGTGTAGTGTTTAACTTACTGTGAATATTTTAGCCGTTTGTCTGGTGTTTTTGGGATAAATTTTCCTCGGCATCGGAATATGCACGGTTTTCACTTTTCACTTTTTATTTCGTTGTATTTCAATGTCAACTTGTTGTGTGTTTTGTGTAGGGTGGTGCATTTTATTCATCCAAATCAAAATTTCCGTCTTTGAACCTACAGTTCCTATTTTGGTACTGAACTGGTTCCTTTCATAAGACCTGAAACTAACATTTCTATCAAAAGTTTGATTTTTCTCAAATTAATAAACAAATTCATTAAAAATATTACATATCTTCACTCAAATATTATCATAAAAAAGTATAACAGCTTTTTGACGGATCGAAGCACGTAAACTTCTGATAAAAATAGGTATTTTTCGCAACAAACTTTGTTACACGTTTCATACCTGTACACTATAGAATCATCGTATGAACTTTAAAAACAGCATTAACCTGCCAAAGTGGTGGCAAAACACATATATATTTTTATCTTCTGGATTAAGCGCTAAAAATTATAAAAATTGGGCAATATTCAACACCTTAGTCGTACAACCTGAAATGCGAGAGAGCTTAAATTTTGCTCTAAATTCATGCAAACCGTTGCCAGCGACAATATTTCCTGCTTATTTCATTGGACATTTTTTCCAAATTATCCATCTGTTTTTTTTTTTTGCAATCTAGTTGCACTGCTTATCGCAGAGAGAACAACTAGATTATTTTCTCACTTGAATCCCGCGCGGGAGAGCAAATTTGCAAACATGGCGGACTTTACGATCGTTTACTTAGGCCGGAACAAATTTCAAATCCTTCTTTTGTCACTCGGAGTTGGAGGGGACAATAAAAAAATGCGAAAAACAAATAAATTGGATTAAATTGCATGAAAGCTTGAATGCAACCAAATGGCATACCTATTTTATTGCATAAAACCTATAAATCAAGTATTTTTTTGATCGAAAAATTAAATAAAATCAAGAATACAAAATGTGAATTAACTTCCATCTTCCAAAATTTGGTTCTTGGTCCTGTAATCTTTCGGATATTTGAATTTTTATTTGAAATTTACTTAAAACACTTCAAACTTTATTTATTCCCCCCTTCCGGATTTTGGAAATTTCGAAGGGGGGGGGGGACAAAAGAAGAAATTGATATTTGTTTCAGCTTTTTTGGTAGAAAAAGCGATTCGCATAAGCATTGTATACGACATAAGCTTTCATTTCTAATGCGATTTTATGTTTGCTGTCAGCTCTATCAGCAGAACAAAAGCTGAAACTTTGTTGTGCTTACTTACTTGTTGTTTATTTGCGAAATGCTGATAAAAATGTAAGAAATGTTCAATATTGGTTCTGAATTATATGATGTTTACACTGCGGAATGTTACTATTGTTCCGCGGAAAGCCGTGGCTTATTATTTCGGCTATTTTTGAAAAGCAGGAAGGAAACTATAAAAAAAAATTCTCCATTAAAAATTCGCAACATTGTTGATTTGTTAGCATTGAAACAAAGTTTTGGTGATGTCCGGTCTAAAAATGGAACATCAAAGTCCAAAGTCTCCTATTTTTGGACCCTTTACAAATTTGCCGGGTTTTCCATTGGTTTCCATTTATTTTAGGAAAAACAGTTCATGTGGTTCATTTTCTTTACAGTGAAAGTAATTACCCTTTAAACTTTGGCTTGGACAATAACTATAAAAATCGTGATTTTTCCTTATTCACTCTTATTTCTCAAAAAGCACCCCACTAATTGAGCTGTCTGATTTACCACTGATAGGGAGCTACATTTTTGAATACCGTAAACTGGGGGAACATTGGTCATATTTTTAATTCATATTCGAATATTTTGGAAAGGGTTGCATTTTTGTAACACTTAAAAGTTCTAAAATACTTACTAAGGTTAGGAGTATAAAGTATGATCATTGATAGCAGAATGCAGAATATTAAATTGACATTAGTGGCTATAACTAAATGTTTGTTACAATACCAGATTTCATGTTTTGGGGACTCAATTGAGTTTGTCAACTTTTTCTTTCGAAAACAAATATTATCATAAGATGGACAATGT
This sequence comes from Uranotaenia lowii, assembly GCF_029784155.1. Classification (NCBI taxonomy): domain Eukaryota; kingdom Metazoa; phylum Arthropoda; class Insecta; order Diptera; family Culicidae; genus Uranotaenia; species Uranotaenia lowii. The sequence goes on from NC_073692.1 coordinate 198,273,123, forward strand.
TGCTACATACATTCAGGGGCTAAAATTATAAACTTTTCTCAATATTTTTTGGCCTCAACAACAAATGAAATTTTACCATCATGCAATTCCTTAGGTCCTCTCACTGTTCCTTTGTTTTTTTTTAATAAAATTAAACCATTTGATAGGGTTTTAGCCATTTGTTCTATACAGGCTTTCTCATGGAAAATGTCCTTTTTTTTCAAATATTCATAAAAATATCATAGATTTTCCATAAAAATAACTCTAAAACTATACCTTTACAAAGGAAAAAAGTTAAACTTTGAAATAAAACAACCCATTTGCTTCTTAATGCTATCATTTTATCAGGAGAGGTGTATGTTTGTGAGTCTCCGAAAAAAAAACAGATATTTTAAGACATTAAAACTAAATTTTCAGTAGTATAAAAGAATATCCATCTACAAACCAAATTTAGCCTGTTTTAAACTCAATTTATAGGCTTTCAAACGTAGGAAACAGTTTGCAGATATTTTATCTTCCGGCTTAGTTAATGATGATTATCTGCAAAAATTTCATGTTGATCAAAGTTCCCCAGTTTACGGTACGTTGAAAATTTTAACAGGAAGACTTTTTATGGCAAAAATCGGTATGGTAGGATTCAGGAAGAATAAGAGTTCATTAGATGCATCGGAGATGCTAGGAAAATGAATAATTTACAATTTTTCGGCATTTGAGGTCTAAAGCAGGCTCTGGGTCCAAAGTAGGAGCACTCTCCCTACTACTAGCTACTACACACTCTAATGTGATGTGAAAGAAGAAATTCATGAGAAAATTCACAAACGAAAGCATTATTTCAGGTCATTAAATCTGCCGCTTCTTTTTTGGGATTTTGGGTTCAAGTTTTCGTATTGTGCATTGGTGGCTCAAAACGTGAGTAATTTTATTAAAGCAACATAAAGAACGATGGCAAACTGATATTTTAGGCCTTTGATAATTGAATGGCAAAAAAATTAGTTTCAAACACTTGTATGGTAGAGATTGGGATTTAAATCAGTTGAGTGATCAATATTACCCAGAAACAAGAAATCGTATTTTAGTTCATTATTCAATTGTAGCTAGTAAGGGCGTTTGAGAATTTCGCTATAAACGATCATGCTTCATAGTCCTTCCCACAGTAAATAAGTTTTTTAAAACTTCCAGGTGTTGTGATGAAGGATATTTATTTGAATGAAAGACGTAATCAAAGTTCCCCCAGCTTACGATATTTTCCTTGAATACCTTCAAATGATACGAGTTTCGAAAAAAAGTTATAAAAGTTGCCTTACCTACCCTTGCCTTAAAACCCTCGAGTGCTCCTCGATGGTTTAATCTGGTTCTGACCATCACCTGAAATTGCATCCATTTGTGCATTCGACCTAATCCTTGAAGAGATGCAGGATGCATTTGCACAGGGTTGGATTCACTCCCTCTTGAATGACACCAACACGATGTGATATAATCTAGTGGAGCGATGGTTCTTTTTTCGGTTTTTTTGTGTCCATAAGTAATCCACTTCCATGTTTCCGGTTCGAGAGCAGAGGATTCCGTTAAAACTGTAGACTAGAAAAAGACCATCCTCGGTGGGAAAAGAAGCTTGTGGCTGAAACCAAAAAAAAAATGGATACGATAGTTGGAGAAACCGCCAGCAGCCATCATGGCCACGCATACATGTATGTAGAAGAATTAGGTCCCCAAATCGTGGAACAGCGTTTTTCCACTTGGTTTCAGAAGGAAACGGTATAGGAGCAGGTACCAGACTCTGGCAACAGTTGATGCAACTGAATCTGTTTGCGGTGAAAAGGTTTCTGGAGCCGAGTGGTTGAAATATGGGGATTTAGTGCGATGAGACTGTTGTGATACGACGCGTATTCGGACAAGTAGTTGCTGAATCAGTCGTTGAGTCTTGAAAGGGGGGATGAATTTTATTTTCATTTCTTTTTACTTTTTCGGTAGAACGGATGAAAGTGAATTTTTAGCGTAGACGAGCCAAACGGGGTTCATAAACTTGCTGGCGTCACTATGTCTGTGAGATGCGTAAATGCCGGCAAACAATTTTTACGGTGACCTTTTCTGACATTCTGAGCTTTACGGCGAATCGCTAAGAACGTTTAGAGAAGATGTCTCCTGAGAGAAATATCTCTTCAATCTGGAATGTGGTTTGATCATAAATCGTAAGGTCTAATCTGGAAAGTTCAGTGTTTGTTTGGTTGCCTTATCAAGTTATATTTTTTATCTGAGAAAATGTAATTTTACAAAAGGTTAAAAAAAACAGTTGGTCAAAAGGTCAATTGTTGAACGCTCTTCAATTATGTTCAGTTATGCTTTGATCTAGATTTGATCTACTCTTAATGTGAATTTGAAGTTCTCAATCACTTTAATTTTTCATTTATTTGCCTTTTTGCACTTAAATACTTGTTCAATTGAAATGGCGACAAACTTGCCAACAGGATAGCGTTCATACATCTCCCTTCCCGGTTTCTAAAAAAAAAACCAAATTCGTTGATTGAGAAACGTGTTTACCTACGTAAATCGGTGAAAAATAACCGCCTTTTCCTTTTCTTAGCTCTAGCCATGGCGTGCCAATCGATTTCTGTTGTCAGCAGAAACTACGTCGTTCCAGGCCAAATCGATACCCCGGTAATGGCTGCGTTCGATAATAACGAATTCGAGGCGGCGTTCTACTAACATATGTAGGTGAATTCGCCGCTCGTTTGCCATCTAATTTGTATTTATTTATATGGCACCTTGAACGTGACAGTCAGTGACGCCTGGTGTGTGTATTGTGTGTGGGAATTTATTTTGAGACCCCTCCAATTACGGTGTTTATAAATCGGGTAATTACTAATTTTAACCTGCCACCCCGCCGAAAATCTGGCAAGGCGCTGAGCCAAAATCGATACCGGGGAGCTCGTTTCGGTATTTACATATTCCTTCATATGGGCCGTGTTGTATTGATTATTTTCTATTAATTTGTGTATGCTGACGTAAATCTTTGCCACCGACCGTGCCAACAAAACGCCGCGTAAGTAAACTTTCATTTCTCTGCTGTCCTAACTGATTTTCCTCGAAAGGTGTCGACTGGCAGAATGGGGGGATGAGCTGAGATGGGGGGTGGGTGCCAGTTGAAAGGAGCGTTAGGCTGCCACCAATGGAACAAGTTTATTGAACGAACACGAACTTTGAATGGTAAACTATTCATGATTCAGCACACATTGGCGCGAAACATCAACGACGTGTGTGCTGTGCCGTGCATGTCAGGGAACAAAGGAACTTCCCTGGCAATGTCTTTCTGGTTGCACTTGACAGGTTCTGTGAAGTCGTGAATTTCTGGAGCAACCGGAAGATTTATCCTGTCTGCATGCCTGCCTGACTGGTTTATGAAGCTTGATGAATCCCACTTGTCAATCCTTCTTTTCGAGGAGCTATCCGTGATCGGGACAGAGTAAAGCGGTTGAGTTACGGCTTATTTAGTTCCTATATATATTAATGTGAGCCTCATTTTGATTGAATCTGCTTATCAACATTTTAAATAATAATAATAATCATAAATAATCATCATGATTAATCACAAGTAAATTGTCACTTATAATTTCATTCATAATAACGACGAATCTGGTTGGCGAATGTGATAAGATAATGTGCAACTCGAGACCCCACAAACCCAACCTTCGGATAGTGGTCATATCACCTCTTATCTTACAACCCCGACTCTCAACCTCCCCGAGGTGCTAGCTGGGGTGTGAGCAACTGTAACGGAGATCGGGTACCCAATCCCGGAGGACGCTATGGTCGCATGCTAACTGAGTTTAGAATCAAAGGCCGCTTCTTCAACATCAGCATCAATTGCTTGAAGCAGTGCTGTCGGCAGAGAGCAAGCTTGACGAAGCCCCTCTCGAAGACTGTTGGAAAACTATAAAGACAGCCATCAACAGCGTTGCGGAGAACGTCATCGGCATGTGGAACGGACTCGGCGGAACGACTGGCTCACAAGAATCACGAAAGTTCTATCAGAAACTCAATGCATCCCGCAAAGGCTTCGTGCCGCAAGCCGCAATGTGTCGGTAGAAGAACGGAGGCATCCTGACGGACAATCGTGAGGTGATCAAAAGGTGGAAGCAGAACTTCGATGAACACCTGAACGCCGCACATGCAGGAGATCAATACGGTGGGGAAAGAACAAAGCCCTCCGCTACTACATGAAGCACACAAGTCTTTTCATACCAAAAACCAATATCGCAAACTTAACTCAGCGTATGAAAAAGTATGCATGCGTTGTTACCGGGGCTACCTTATCCGGATACAGTGGGGTTTTAAAACTAGATCCAAATCTTGTTGGCAATACATTAAGGACCAATGGAAAGAATCCGGCTTAGCACTGTACATGTTTTTGAAAGACAAGTCGGCAACTTCGGATAATTGTAATCTCATCGCTGACAAATTCCGCAGTACTTTTTATTCTGGTTCAATATCCTCGGACCTGTTGACTTTTGCGGCTAGTAATGTCCCACGTCTCAGTACTTCCTTTCATCACATCGTAATCGATGATGATATCATCTTTCAAATCGCGCATCGACAAGGCGATGGTCTATCCTGCATGATGTTCAACGGGGTGCTAGAAGGTGTTATTCAACGAGCGGTGGGCGAAATACGGGGCACTATTTTCAACAGAACCAGTCATCTTATCTTCTTTGCAAATGACATTGATATAGTCCGCGATTCATCTGGGGCGATGGAGGAGATCTACCTCATACTGAAACGCGAAGCACGAAGGATTGGGTTGATGATTAATACGTCCAAGACGAAGTATACGCTAGCCTGCGGTTCCGAGACCGACTGAGCCCGCTTGTCCAGTAATAACAAGGTCACGATTGATGGCGACGAGCTGGAGATAGTCGAAGACTTTGTTTATCTCGGCTCATTGGTGACCGCAGACAATCCTAAGCAACCAAAAGTCACGTTTTTAGTTAAAAATGAAACTTCGATGTTCACATTGAAAAAAAAATACGGGAGCTTCAGTTGACTCATGTCACGTAAAAGTTACTCGGGACCTTCCAACGCCCTTTTAAAGGTTAAAATGTCAATAAGGGAACTTCCAAGCGCTGTTAATGCAACTTTTTTTCAAGAAGGTCGAAAAGAAGAAGGTGGCAATGAACTATTGCTGGATTGGTCGAGAGGCTGGTGAGTTTCATTGCAACCTAGAGAGCAGTGGTTCAGTTCTCTAGGCGTTATTAGCTTTTGTAATCGAAATCATGTTAAAATCAATCAGCTAGACCCTGAGTGGCCAAACCATGGCCCGCGATCAACTTTTTGTTGTGGCCCGCGATGCTCTTTTTGGAAAAATCATGTTCTGTGATTATAATTTTAATGGCATGAGCGGCGGAATGAAAACTAGAGAGAATTTATTTTATAGAAATTTAAAAGAAAAGTGGATAGACAGGCATTAGTGCGCCAATAGGAGAAAGCTTGATAGGTGTTGAAATTTTAGGCTAGAGGGCATGTTGATGAAAAGCTCTCATGAATTGTTCCCGCCTTTGCTCTACACTAGCTAACTATACATGAGAAACTCAGTTTGCTCAGTTAGCTAGTGTAGAGCAAAGGCGGTAGCAATTCATGGGAGCTTTTCATCAACATGCCCTCTAGCCTAAAATTTCAACACCTATCAAACTTTCTCCTATTGGCGCACTAATGCCTGTCTATCCACTTTTCTTTCAAATTTCTATAAAATAAATTCTCTCTAGTTTTCATTCCGCCGCACATGCCATTAAAATTATAATCATAAAAAATTACGGTGATTAAAATCATATAACAAAAATCACGTTCTAAGAATTGAACGTTTTTCTTGGTTTGCATATATGTACCATTTGAATAAATATATATGAATCTACACTAACCAAATTCAGAACAAAGATCTGAAAATCTCTATGAATTGATATAAATCAAAGTGTTTAAAAACTAATTTTGAGAAAATACGCTTATCGTTAGCCGTTTTCCATACATTTTATAATAATTTGAAATTTTTGATCAAACTTAAAAGTATGCAAATATACCTTTAAAAATCTGAAAAAAAAAATCACTAAATATAATTTGAAACATGTTTGGCATGATTTACTCGAAATCGATAATTTTTGCATTTATACCCTTTTGGCTTTGAGGCCCTCATATTAGTTTACGAAAAAAGGCCCGGTAACTGAATAAAACAATTACAATTTTTAAATAATCAAAATTGTACGGTAATTGACACATTATAAGTATACTGCATTACACATTTTTCAATGTTTTTCGATTGGGTTTTGGTTTCTTCATATCATATTGGTATGAAGAGTATTCAAGCTGACCCTACTTTTAATATTGAAGATTTTGGATAGCCTCACAAAGATGATAAAATCGATTTAAAATCGTTAAAATATCGTAAATATTTGTTTAAAAATTATACTTTGACAACAAATTTAACCATTCGTAACTTGAATTCTGTTTCAACGATTGAATAACTTTTGCAAATTATGTAAATTGTATCGAAAGTTTTCTCTGTAAATATTTCTTATTTTTTATTGTTTGCTAAGCATCAACTAGAAGGGTATATTTATGACAATTTAACCCAACCAAATAAATTTTTTATGACATCTTGTTCTGTACTTATGTACATCAATAATGAAAAACGAGACTGAATTTAAAGTTGGGTTGCAGAATTCAACTGGAATCAGTTTGGTACTGACAAATTCCTCGGAAGAAAGACTTTTTTGGCTAAATGTTTACTTATAAAAGGTGCAATCATTATAAAAGAATTAAATTCGTATTCGTCCTGTTTAAAAAGGCTTGTTCAATACACTTGTCAAATCGAAACGAGATGAAAAGAATTGGATTAAGTTGAGGTTGAAATCTGTTCGTTGAAAAATCCATATTATTTATGAAATAACTGGACTTCGTTGAATAAAATATTCTTTATATGTCAAAAGCTTGTGATTGTTTTTTCAAAAATACCATCCTGCGGTTTTTTTATTTGTCTCGAAAACGGTGAACTCGAAAACTTTGGAAAATTGGCGGTCATTTTTTTATATTTGGTGACCATAAAATGGACTTCATGTCCATTGTAGTCACGCGATTTGACATTTCTGGGACGAATAAACCGAAGCGGCTTTAATTGCGTGAAAAAGATTGACGTGCATACATAAGTTGGGAGGGATTATTCATATCGTATTGCATTATATTTCTACTATTTTTCAAATTTGTAAAAATTAGCATGTAATCAAAATGACTTAATAAGATGAATCATACTATATTAAGGTTGCTAATTTTTTTTTTCAGTACGAATCTGGGCATGCTATTTTATCTTAAAACCAGGCAAAATTCGGGCACTTGATTTTAAAATTGTCGACCAAATATCCGGGAAAATTGGGTACCCAGGAACTGCTCAACAAAAATCATAATAAAAATGAGAAAAAAATCCATTAAAACTTGTCAACAGATTTTGAATCATATTTTAAGCTTCCACCGAACCTTTATTCATTATAAAAACTCGATTTAGACGCAAAAAAAAAAATTACAAATTTTTTTTTTAGTTTGATTTGAAAAAAAGGTGAATAAATCCGGGCATTTTTCATGAAATCCGAGCTACCGGGCCGTAGCGGACTTTTCCAAAATTTGGTATTATCCAGGCATCCAGGCAAACCCATTATCCAGGCAAACCCAAAAAAACGGGCAGTCTGTCGGACGTGATCTAGGCAAATGTTTTTATAGCGTTTTCAAAAATTTGTAAAAATTGTTTTCTTCGAACACTCCAGAACAATTTGTCTTCTGGCCCGCCAGCCAATCTCATTTCTGAAATTTGGCCTGCCTGTTGCACCCATGAGCTAGACCATAATAGACCGGCAACTTAGTAATCTGTCAACCGGGTTTTTTTTTCGGCGTGTAGAAGTGTTTTGACATTCTCTTAGAAGCTGAATTGCATTCTCTTCAGCCACTTTAACGTACTTCAAAGTAGCTTTAGGAACTCAAATGTTGGCTGATTAGCATTCTCTTCAGATAGAAATGAGAGCTGATTAAGCTTCTATGAAACCTTTTAAAGGGAATTCTGGTTGCTTGGGAATGACACCAGCCATGAGATCCAGTGGTGGAGGTCGTGCCTATTATGGACTCCACAAGCAGCTGCGGTCGAGAAGACTTAGCACTCGCACGAAGTGTAATCTATCATGACGCTCATTAGATCGGTTGTAGTATACGGAAACGAGAAATGGGTATTGCTCGAGAAGGACCTGCGCACACTTGGGGTATTGAGCAAAGAGTATTAAGAACCATCTTTTGCGGCGAGCAAGAGAACGAAGTGTGGAGGTGAAGGACTACAGCGAACCCAGCATCCAGTAGGTGGCGAAGGCTGGCCGGATACGCTGGGTAGGACTCGTTGTGAGAATACTAGATGACTGTCCTGCAAAACAGGTGTTCGCTACGAATTTGCTAGTAATGAGATGAGCAGGGGCGCAACGAGCAAGGTGGTAAGACCATGTGGAGCGTGATCTGGCGAATGTGGGATGTCCGAGAAATTGGAGAACGGTTCCCATGGACCGAGTGATTTTAAGGAATAAAGTTCATAAAGTTTCGTCGTGAGATGGAATTCCATGAAAATAAATAAATTCTATTTTTCTATTGTTTCACTTTTTAAAGAATATTGATAGTAATGATAAATACCTGTTGAGTAACTGATATTTTAGCCTACTCTAACAAAGTTTCAAAGCCAAAACAAAACTAACACATGTTTTGTTTTCTTTTTCCGATTACAGATGAGAAATATACCGAGGAGCATCGTGATGAAGCTTTCGGAGAGCAAATCGGACACCTCGATTATCACCAATCTGTACAAATCGATCAACAACAACTACCGGAGGCTGTCGAATACCAGTAGCCTGCTGCATCGGATACCGGATATGGACATCTCGTTCATGAACATAGCGGACGAGTACGATATCGAGAAGACGATAGCGGAGGGTTGTTACGCGAAGATCTACCTTGCTCACCACCGACCAACCGGGACCAGCGTTGTGCTCAAAGCAATACACACGGAACTGACCAGCTTGAAGGAGTTCATCAAGGAGTTCCACTACAATTATCAGCTCAGCCATCATCCGAATATTTTAAGCTGCTATCAGGTTAAGTTTCAGACGAACGAATACTATGTTTTTGCTCAGGAGCACGCTCCGTTTGGGGATTTGGCGGCAAATGTTGGAGCTAATGGGTTGCCGGAGTCCAGCTGTAAGAAAATTGCCGAACAACTTAGCTCAGCACTAGGGTTTATGCACTTGAAAGGATTGGTTCATAGGGATCTGAAACTGGAGAATATTTTGGTTTTTACTCCGGATTTTTCCCGGGTGAAGCTGTGTGACTTCGGGGCAACCACTAGGGAAGGACTGCTAGTTAGTAAGAACAACAATACCTGGATCGCATTCCTACCGCCCGAAGTATTAGAGGTCGTGAAAAACGAACGGTTTATCTGCAAAGCATCGTCTGACTCGTGGCAGTTCGGGATAGTGTTGTATGTCTGTTTGATCGGGTCTACGCCTTGGAAATCGGCTGATTGGGTTCGAGATCCGAAGTATGCCGGGTTCATGAAATACCAGAAGCGTGAGACGACGAAGATACCGGACAATTTTCGAAGGTTCACTCCCCGGTTGTTGCGAGCATTCCGAAGGATATTCGATCACACCGAAGAGGATCGAGCCAAAGTGAGCGACATCATGAAGTATATGAAGAACAAATGGATGGATAATAAAATTCCTATCTCCAAATCAACCTCAAACATCCCAAGCAATATTCAGCAGCAGGCATCTTCGGACCAAGATTCGGTAAAGTACATCAACCATCGGGAAAGTCGGAACTCGTTCGATGGCCGACTTCGAGCACGGCGAATGACCAGTTTCGGTGGCATCACACCGGAACCGGCTCCCATAACTGGGTTGGACCCGGAATCGACTCGGAACAAGGTCTGGGAATGGCTGGAATCGAATGACCTTAGCAGGCACGACAGCACCGATGACGTTGTGGATTTCTCTTTCTGGAACAAAAGCGAAAGCAAATCGTATCGGTTTACGAAACGGGAATCGATAATCGCCTCATCCTCGGCGACCACCACCATGACCTTGACCACGACCACCAGGGAAACTAGCAGTGCCAGTAGTGGGCAGCGCTATAAATAGGCTTAACCAAATTAGGCGGTAAAGAGGTAAACATCCTGTGGG
>NC_073692.1:198283842-198308842 GCF_029784155.1 Uranotaenia lowii
TCTTTTTACACCCGAAAACCAAATCTAAACAAACAATCATAGCAGCAGCCTCAACAATCTGCGTTTTCTTATCTCTCCCTCTTAATTACAGAAGTAACAAGCAATCAGAGCACCAGCCTTAACAATATGCGCTTTTTCAGCCTCTCCGTCTTATTTACCGCAGCTGGAACTATTTCTGAACAATCTGAGCATCAGCTTTGCAAATCTGTGCTCATGTTACGAACTATACCAATTCGTGTTTTAACGACTCTTCTGAATCTCAACTTCGAGATTCACTTAGACACGTCTATCTCTCATTCGATCATTAACTGACTTTGTTTTGCATACCCGATAAGGAGAGCATATCAAAATAAGAACCTAAACATATCTCAACGAGATATTTATATCTATTTCAGTTAGAATATTGTTCTTATAATTTTCGACTCTACCCGATCAGGAGAGCATATCAAAATAATAACTCAAACGTATCTCACCAAGATATTTACATCTGGTTCAGTAATGATAAAGTACTCTAAATTTTCGTTTTTAAGTTTCTCCAATCTAAATAATATCTTATTCTGATTGACAGACTTGAATGGGGTTGAGCTCATTTTCAATGATAAAGATTTTTTTTTTCGAATTGTCCTAAACTAAAATGATTATATCATATTTTGATATACGTGCAACTTTTTCTGAAACACGGACATCGAAGTCAACGGCCCAAACCGTGCATTAATGAGTTTCGCTCAACAGATCCATAAAGTTGAATCCAATTTTTGGGAAATCGAAAATGGAGCATGGTTTTAGCATGTAATGTGGTTTATTGACATTCTACTAGAAAGTTGTCTCGAAGCACTCATATCTTGATAAGTTATAATTTTGGTAGGTTTTGTTCAGTCCAATATCAAACTATGCTATCTGAATGAGATATCAAAAATTGATATAATTTAGCTATGATCGTATAGATTTTTTGATATTATTTGAGATATTTTAACATCCTACGAGTACTGAATAATAAATCATTTAGATAGGAAAAAATTAACATCAAAATATCTCATCATGATATAATTTAGTTTTTCCCTCCTGATCGGGTAAGGTTCTTGAATCTTGGTTATATCTTGTTTTGATTGGCATTCTTGAATAGGATTGAACTCACTTTCAACGATAAAGAATTTCTTCCAAATTGTGATAATATATTATAACCGTATCTTATTTTGATATGCGTACCCGATCAGGAGGGGAAAAACAAAATTATATCAAGATGAGATATTTTGATACTAATTTATTTTCTATCTAAATGAGTTATAATTCAGTACTCGTAGGATGTTAAAATATCTCAAATTATATCAGAAAATCTATACGATCATAGCTAAATTATATCAGTTTTTGATATGCTCCGATCAAGATTATATCTCGTTCAGATAGCATAGTTTGATATTAGGCAGATCAAAACCTATCAGAATTATAACTTATCAAGATATGCATGCTTCGAGAAAATTTTCTAGTGGAATGTCAATAACCCACATTATTTGCTGAAACCATGTTCCATTTATGGTTTCCTGAAATTTGGATTTTATTTCAAGAATCTGTTGAGCGAAACTCATTAAAGTACGATTTGGGCCGTTGACTTCGATTTCCGTGTTTCAGAAAAAGTTGTTCGTATATCAAAATAAGATATAATCATTTTATTTTAGGACAATCCGAAAAAAATCTTGATCATTGAAAATGAGCTCAACCCCATTCATGTCTGCCAATCAGAATAAGATATAATTCATATTGGAGAAACTTAAAATCTAAAATTTTGAGTACTTAATTATAACTGAATCAGATGTTAATATCTTGGTGAGATACGTTTGAGTTATTATTTTGATATGCTCTCTTGATCGGGTATAACCTTCCATGAAACACGGACATCGAAGTCAACGGCCCAAACCGTACTTTAGTCAGTTTAGCTCAGCAGATTCTTAAAATTGAATCAAATTTTTGGATAAAAAAATGGAGCATGATTTTAGCAAATAGCGTGGGTTGCTGACTTTCCACTAGAAATTTTTCTCAAAAGATTCATATCTTGATAAGTTATAATTTTGATAGGATTTGTTCTGCCTAATATCAAACTATGCTATCTGAACCAGATTATAATCTTGATAGGAGCATATCAAAAACTGATATAATTTAGCTATGATCGTATAGATTTTTTGATATAATTTGAGATATTTTAACATCTTACGAGTACTGATTTATAACTCATTTAGATGATTGTATCCCATTTACCCGAAAACCATTGCCCAGCATGAATTTTTCCCAGAATGACAAATACCCGAAATCAAACCCCAGAATGAACCATTTCCCAGAAAAAAATTCCCCAGAATGCACCATTTACCAGAAATTTTTTTCCCAGAATGGACCATTTCCCAGAATTTTTTTCCCCAGAATTAAACATTTACCAGAATGGCACAAATCCCAGATTTTGTCCCCTAGTATTTTTATTTGTTTTTTTTTTCTAATGAATTCTTGAATATTTCATATGATTCGAAATTAATTTTTTCCAAATAATTTTTAAATGAAACTACTACTTTGAAATTTTCCAACGAAATTTATTTTATAACCAATACTGTGCTTTGTTTATGGTTTTGGTACTTTAATTGATTCAATGCTTACCATGGTCCTTTAAAAAACCGTTTTGGTATCCGACTCCTCACGCTGCGCGTTCGAACTTGAAAGACGTTTTGTCCTTCACGCTGTCGCGTGGCGGACGGGGCTAAGGGATCACCCCTAGTTTTCACGCAGACCTAGGAAGCCCCGGCAGACCTAGACCAATGTCTTAGGGCCGCCGCTTCCGACGGCGGGTCGGCGGCCTCCTCGGATTTGGGAGCTTCGGCGGCTTTGTGCCGCCTCAGCCCCTTCATCCTCGTTGGTTGCGGCTTTGCCGCAAAAGAATAAAGTTATGAAACCCCGTTTTTTTTGTAACTATTCTTTTTTATTAATAATTTCTAGTAAGGATAAATGTTTTCAATTTTCTGGGAAATGGTACTTCTGGCGAAAAAATTTCTGGTACATGATTCATTCTGGTGAAAAAATTTCTGGGAAATGGTACATTCTGGCGAAAAATTTTCTGGGTCTTTCTGGCGATTGGAATTCTGGGGATTTTTCATTCTGGGCAATGGTTTTCGGGTAAATGGAGTACAACCATTTAGATAGAAAAAAGTTAGTATCAAAATATCTCATCTTGATATAATTTTGTTTTACCCTCCTGACCGGGTAGTGTTGCCAAAAACAAACGTTGCCATAGAATTTTTTTATTTATCTTCAGTGTTGCCGAATTTAATTATTATTTTATTTTAATTTTATTGTAATTTTCTTGAACAATTAGATTCGCATGTCCTTTATTTTTTGCATATTCTTCATCTCATCTCTACGCATCTGAACAGTAATTTTATTTTAGTTCTACATTATCTTCATCATTCTTGGAGGATTTTAAATATGTTTATGGACATGCCCCTCTTTACTCCTTTTAGTGGGCTAAAGAAGAATGTTTTACTAAAATTTGTCACCGTTCGAAGCCGTCTTCCATTTTTTCACCTTATCTCAAACTTGACGTAGATGTGTCACATCAATATTTGTAGTGATGCAAAACAACTCTTACTCTTACAACTCTTCTTTTTAATGCTCCAAGCAACAGTTTTTAAATTAATTCAAGCAACATAAATATAATTGAATTAACATTTGCCTTTGGGCAATAAACCAAATAATGTTTTTGTTCTGAAAGGGGAAACAATAGTGTTTGGATTACCTGATGATTTGCTCACACTAATTTTTCCTATTTGTGTCCCGATTCATCTCCTTGTCCCTGTTCACCCCATTTCACAGTACTAAATTATCTCAGAAATGCGCAAGTATTTTGAGCAACTTGCTCGTTCAAAAAACCAATTTGAAGATTATTCCAAAGTCTTTCATCCTTATAAAACATACTTTGATGAGTCATAACTGAATGTAACGTTTCATCCAGATTTTTTTAAACAACGAATACAAAAGCTTAACTTAACTTTTTTTGGTGCGCTTATTCCAAATAATTATGCATAAAGTTTATTCTCTATCAGCTCTTGTTTTTTAGATAACTTTTGAAAATAGGTAAAAATTAATTTTAATAATTTGTGCACTTTTTGGATGATTTGTGGAATGTTACATATATAATGAAAACAAAGGTTTCAATTCAACGTTCAACTTTCTCGAGAATCGCGTGTTATTTTGACTTCTGAGAAAAAGAAAGTTGTAGTTTTCTTTTTGTTAATTTTTCTCGCATCTGTAAAAAAAACGGGACTTTTGACGAAATTTCAAGAAGATTTGAACTAAATTGAATCTTGGATATTTTTAAAACAATAAGTCAAACCATTTGAATGATATCTGAAACAGCAGAAATATTATTTTATCAAATTTCTCAACATTGTAGAATTTTTTTTATCTCTGAATCAAGAATATCAAGGAAAATTCTGAATCGTTGATTGAATGAAATATTATAAAATGATTCAAAATCATTCTTGAGTTTTCCTGATGCTTTATTAGTTTATCAGTTATCTAAGATCGATCACACCCAAAACTGGTTAATTTTAGAATTTTCAACAAATCTAAATCACCAATCCAGCCAAACCACCAAAACTAGATCTAGATACAAAAAAGTATAAAATTTTATTCTTCGATTCTTTAGAGTTTACGCTGATGAAGCATTTAGCTGTAGCATGAAAGTATTATTTTTAACTCTTATTGTTTATTAAAGTTATAAAACAAAAAAAAACTTTAATTTTTAATCAGTGGTATTTTGATAACTAGTAAAAACTGTAAGCAAAATAAAAAATAAGCATCGGGATTTTTAATAAGGTGTCAAAAAATATTTGTTACTAAAATTAATTATCAGAACAATTGTATTCTGAAATCCGTTTCATTGATTCTAAAATACTATTCTCAGGATTTGAATTAATTTATTTATGTTTTTCTACTGTTCGATGAAAATTTATTATTAGGAGAAATTATAATTGGCTTAAACTCTTCTAGATTAAGAATTTGAAATCCAGAACCAATCATTCATTACGGAATAAGGATAAAGAATAGAATACTCAAGGTTGAAGAAATTTTTTTGTTGAATTAGAGAAAACCTTAAAACTAATATCCAAGTATTATCCAGCCTGACATCATAAGCTAACCTTTTCTTTTCCATATACATTGAATTCTGTTATGGTTTGAAATAATCATTTCAAGCTTTAATTTACGAAAAATATCATGTTTTATTAAGTGCGTCGATGTTCCTAATTTGGCACTAATTGTTCCTAATTGTTAAAATATGGGTGTTCCTAATGTTAACATATGACATTTTTTTTATTTTTTCTCTCGATTCTGTTCTCGTTGAGAAGCTCTCTGTGACTTGATGGTTTCCTTTTCTGTCGCGTAGGGTGCGTTCTTTACAACCACCCGAAAATATTTTTTTCAAAATTTTTAGCTTTGAGAAAAATTTTATTAAAAACAGTTTATTTTGAGAGATCGTTGAAAATTAAGTTAAAACATTTTTTTTTGAACACCTTTAAATCAATCAAATTTATTTCAAATACATTCTATGACTTTGATAAAGTTTGGAAAACTTTGACTATGTCCATAGTTAAGAGCACATTGAAAATCGTGTTCCTAATTGTGGACATAAGCTTTTTTTTAGTTTTTACACGAAAAAAAATGATTCTTACATACTAATTACTAAAATCATGATAAAAAACAATCCGAACAAAAAATTTCAAAAAAATCGGTCGAGATTTTCAGCTTTAATCTTCCATTTCCAAACAGGTGTTTTTAAAGAAATTGGATAACAAATCCTTTCAATTTTGACATATTTTGAAACAATCCGGATTTTACGAAACAAATTTGTTAGTAAAATGAAAGTTCACATGATCCGTTTCAATATCACTTTTTTCATAATTGTGAAATATAATATGAATAGAGAAAAATAACGTCAAAAACAGTCAAAATCGAACGGTATGTTAACATTAGGCACACATGCCAAATTAGGAACACCCACCCTACAATCAGAATATGAAATTTTTCATTAATCCAAAAGCCGCAGTGTTAAGCCTTTAATGCAAAGTGTTGTTTTAAAAAACACTCACTTAAATACGAATATCTCGGAAACGCACAAGAATTTTCGGGTCAAAGGCTCACAAAAATTCTCAAGAATTGAAAGAAATTAACTCATGATATTTTCATCACAATATTTCAATGTATGTGTGAGACATGGATGAAAATGTACAGTTTAAAAAATGCAAAAATCAAAATAATTTAATTTTTTGATAAGAGTAGTTTTTGAAAAATCATTATTTCTTCAGATTTGGAAATTCTAGCAAATTTTTTGTTCTCATTCAATCATAAACATCTTCCTGCACCTAATGCATCATGTTTGGAAGAAATTTGCAAGTTCATTTAGAAATAAATCAACAATTTTAAAAATTATTTTGAAAAATCTGATTACTTATGTCTGGTTTCTGGATTGAAATTTGTGACTTTTTATACTGCGATATCATTCTGTTTCTATTTTCATTCTTAATTTCTATTCCTCAATGCTCGAAGTTTTGCGAAAACGATCACAATAAATGCAAATTCTAGATTTATTTTCTGTTCATAATTGGAGTTTCAGTTTGACTTTTGTTTATGAATCTTATTATGAATTCATTTCTGTTCCCATTTCTGTTTCGATTTGATTATTTATTTTCAAGAATGATTCTGAGTATGGAATAAATTAAACAAATATTTCATACTTATTTTTGTTTCGTATTTCTCATTTTACTTTTATTGCGAAGATCATAGTGAAGTGAAATTGCAAAAAACAACTAATCACTGATTGTTAAAACAAAAAAAAAAATATTCGTGATATACCTATCAGGGTTACAATGGATGTATTGGTAAAATTTTATCATCGAAATTTGGAAACCGACCAAATACATTTTGTAGATTGGCCCAAAAACTGACCTGTGCAAAATTTCAGCTCAATCGGACTTGATTCAGGGGTGCCTCAAAGCGCTAAAGGTTGCGTTTTTATTTTGACCCCCAAAAACACCCAAGGAAATCGGTAAAATCTTAATTTTAATTTTGATGTCAAATGACTTAAAAATGCGTAAGTTGAACTGCATGCATATTCTTTAATTTTGAGAAACCAAAATTCAGTCGATGAATTACCTTTCTTCTAAATTCGTTTATAGTTATTTTTGCATCTTCGAACACTTTTTGACAGAAGTCACTTATTTTATTTTTCATAAAAAATGATCAGTCTGTTTTTAAAAGTACACTTCTGTTACAGTTAATTGAAATATGATTAATTTTGTAAAACTTTTGCATGGTACTTTCAACAATCTAAAACCATTTAGGTATACACAAGTTTCATACAGAAAATGAATATTGTTGATCGACTTACCAGATCAAGCCCAAAGAGGGTGCAAGTTTGCGCGATAATTTTCGAGTCGCACTTCTCGTTCGGATCCGGTGGCGGCGTTCCGGCAATCGGCTGTGGCCTCGGTCTAGTGGCCGTCCCGGTATTGGTTGCGTTTGGCCCTCCGGCGGCATTATTCGTTGGCCGTGTTGCTATTTTTGGGATGGTCAAAACGATAGTAATGAGTAAACATAGGTTTTCTAAAATTAAGCATACGATCGGATCTATTAGGGAAAAGAAAAAGTGCTCACCATTAGTCTTATTTAGTGTCAATAGTCCACTGCCGACCAATTTAATGTCGTGTGATCTCCGGATGGTGCCAAGTCGTTTTCGTAGATTCCAACCTCGCCAGGTCGCCTGAATCATGGTGGCGCTCTTCATTCGAACTTCGGCCCGTACATTCTCCAAATGTTGGCGGATTCCTTCACTGAGAAAAATGTGGCGCTTTCCTGGGGCCCATTGAAGCGTCACCGATCCATCCAGTTCCGGGGGGTTTTCCAAGGCAAAGTCCAGTATCAGTTTGCAATCCTCCAGCGCCTTTTCCTCGCATCGGCGCAACAATCGGAAGGGGGCCAACATTCGATACCGTGCGGTAAACTGCTTGAAGCGCATTCGATGCGGGAAGCCACTGGCCATTAAATTCACGGTTTCGAGCACCTGAAGGGCGCGGATTTGCCGCACAACCGTTCCTCGATCGAATGCGCCCGACTGCTCGTTGGTGTTGCTCCGGATGCATCTCACGAAATGGGGACGAGCATGCACCAGCGTCCTCAATAAATTATCCAATCTGGTGTGGAAATCTTGCGTCAGCGTTGATACCGGTTCGTCTCCATTTAGCAGATCGGTGTGAGACGTCGGCGCAATTCGGAAGCTCAAACCACGTGGAACGTTTTCCTGTGCGTAGAGCGCCTTCAACTCCGTCCCAAACAGGTGCGTGGCAAATCCGAAATTGCACGTGTGCTTGTAGAACACCGACACCAAATCGTCCGGAACCACATCACGGTTGGTGTCCAGGAAATCGGTCGTATCGTACTCTACTCTCCCGGCAAAATGTCTTATGGCAAACATGCGCGGGTCAAACGAATCCGAAATCCTTTGCTCCAGCCGCACCGAATTCCTATGCTGCACCTTAATCTTGGCAACGTAGCTTTCGGCAGTTCCTCTCACAGAACACTCGGCATCCAGCATACTCAACAGTCCGGTCCTCAACGAAGATATCAAATCGATACAGGGAACATTGTCCACGTAGTCGACTTCCGCATCGCAGATGATTCCTTCCTCCCGGCAGGATTCGACCGAACTCTTGAAGATGTGGGTGTTGTAGAAATGTTGCATCGTTTCAGCGCACAGGTTGATACACAGATGTTCCAGTTGAGCCGGGCGGGGTTCCTCGAAGCCGAACATGTCCAAAATTCCTTTAAGAAAAATAATATTGGTAGAAATTGTAAAAATTTGGTGCTAAATAACAAATCACTATCACAAGTGGCAGGAGTATAAAAAATCAATTTCATACAGGAAAGTTTGAGGAAAGCAAACGATCTGATGCTTTTTCAATTGTATGTTAAATGTAGGTATGTATTTGTGGTAGGTATGAGCAGTTTTTACATAAAAATGGCTTCCTAGAAGATGGCTTGCTGTAGAGAACAAGTCCCCATTGATATGAGAATTTTAACCAAAAAAAGGCTTCCTAGAGGATGAGTCCCCATTGATTTGGAAGTTTTCACACAAAGGTGGCTTGCTAAAGGACAAGTACCAATTGATTTGAGTAAATTTTACAAAAGATGACTTGCTAGAGGACAGGTTCTTATTGATATGAGAATCTTAACAAATGATGACTTGCTAAAAAACGAGTCCCCATGGATTTGAGAAGCTTTTTCATAAAGATGGCTTGCTGAAGGACAAGTCTCGATTGATTTGAGAAATTTCAACAAAAAGATGGCTTGCTAGAGGACAAGTCCTCATAGATTTGAGTAATTTCGTCAAGACATGGCTTTTTAAAGGACAAGTCTTCATTGATTTGAGTAATTTAGCTAAACGATGGCTTGCTAGAGAACAAGTCCCCATTGGTATGACATATTTCAACAACAAAAAAGCTTGCTAGAGGAAGAGTTCCCGTTGATTTGAAGAAGTTTTACATAAATATGGCTTGCTAAAGGACAAGTTCCTATTGATTTGAGTAATTTCAACAAAAAAATGGTTTGCTAGATGACAAGTCCCCATTGAATTGAGTAATTTCGACAAAAAATGGCTTGATAGAGGACAAGCCAAGGATTTGAGGAATTTTAACAAAAAGATGGCATGCCTGTAGGCAAACCTTTATTGATATGAGAGTTTTAACAAAAAAAAAGCTTTCTGGAGGATGAGTCCACATTGATTCGGGAAGTTTTCACATTAAGAAGGCTTGCTAAAGGACAAGTACCAATTGATTTGATTAAATTTTACAAAAAATTGCTTACTAGAGGACAAGTCTACATTGATTTGAGTAATTTTCACAAAAAGATGGTTTGCTAGAGAGCAAATCCCCATTGGTATGGGATATTTTAACAAAAAAAATTGCTAGAGGAAGAGTTTACATAAAAATGGCTTGCTAAAGGACAAGTCCCCATTGATTTGAGAAATTTGAACAAAAAGATGGCTTACTAGAGGACAAGTACCCATTGATTTGAGTAGTTTTTATCAAAAGATGACTTGCTAAAGGACAAGTCCCCATTGATTTAAGTAATTTCGGAAAAAAGATGGCTTGCTAGAGGACAAGTCTCCAATAATTTGAGTAATTTTTACAAAAAGATGGTTTGCTAGAGGACAAGCCCTTATTGATATGAGAATTTTAACAAAAATACGTTTGCTTGAGGATGAGTTCCCATTGATTTGAGAAGTTTTTACATACAGATGGTTTGCTAGAGGACAAGTACACATTGATTTGAGTACATTTTACAAAAGATGGCTTGCTGAAATCCCAAATGATTAGAGTAATTTTAACAAAAAGATGGCTTGCTAGAGGACAAGTCCTCTTTGATTTAAGTTATTTAAGCATTAACCACAATATTATTTATTTAAAAAGCACGAAATTTTGAAATGGTTCAGAAAACCACAACATCATAATTCATAAAATTGCAATGCACGAAAAATGACATACACATAATTTCAGCTCAACCAAACATAATTAAGGAGTGTTTTAAATCCCCCTTCAAACATTGATTATTAAACCTCGAGAATTTATCAAACCGAGATCATATGAAATAAGAAAAATAAAAACAAAATCGATAATGGATTTTGAAAAGGGCGAATGGGCCAAATGTAAACAAATCAAGTTAATAGTTGAGTGAAAATGTACGTTCAAAGACCTACATTTTGATTGTACTTCGTAGTATTAAAAATATTTGATATTCAGGAAATACAGAAATCAAAATAACATTTTTTCTAGGAGCTTATGAGGCTATCACATTTTGAACACTTTTTTATCGAAACAGTGATGTTGGCGTATTTGCGTATTGAAAAAATAGATAACAATTCGATATTTTAAAATTGCATGGAATTTTGAGATCTTTTGTTAATTAAAGAAATTGTTTAGCCATATATCGACATTTTTAGAAATAGTTGTAAAATTCAATATGATTGTGATTGGGAACGAGTGAAAAGAAATGAAAGATACATGAAACGAAATATCGAAAAAGCAAGTTAAAGATGCCCCTCAAGCATTTAAATTGGTAATATGAGGTTTGGATCTAATTGTGAATGATTTTTGAAGCCATTCAAAAATATATGGACAGCGCTAGTTTGCCCAACTTTTTTTTTTGTTTAAAACCACAATTTCTCGTATGAGAAATTTTTCAATCATCTGGCACCAAAAATAAGAAATGAAAGTGCTGTAATTTTTTCTGTTAAAGCAAAAACAACTCGCAGTTTTTAGAAAGTTGTTTAATGGTTTAAAGCTTTTTATATAAAAGATTTTGGAATATTCCACAATGAATGTTAAACAGTTTTTTTTTTACATTTCAAGAATTATATTTTCTGATAAGTAAATAATAGCCAGTGGGAATAAAAGCACTCAAAATGACACTTTACAAAGTGGTTCTTTAAAATTATCTCATTGCTGTTTAAATAATAATAAAAACCAAAATTCAATATTGTTTGAGTACATTTATTTTTTTGCCATAATATTTGAAATTAATAAAATTTCAACAATCGTAGAAGTTAACTACTCAGAATTTTATAAGGTTGTACTGTACAATCGAAAGTCTAGTTTTCTGTTCATGATACGATAACCATTCAGAAATGGAAAACTCTTGTTAGGGAAAGGATAAAAAAAAAGTTCAATTTTAAATTTAGAAAGTTTAAAAAAGGATAAATTCAGGCATTTACTCAAGTTAATAAATGTTAATATGAAAATCTTAATTTTTTTTTTGTTTATTTAAACAAAAACAAAACGTAAAAAATAGGAATCTCAAAATTCGTAAAAAAACACTAAATTTAACATCAACTATTTAAAAAAAAAGGAATCTATGTCTATACCACTTAAACTATCGAAAAATCACGACAATCTGGATGCCCTGTTTTTAATGTTTATTAAAAAAGTTTAAGACAATACTTTGAGCTAAAATAATGTTGAAATCTAGGAGTACCTTTTACGAACATGGACAGCAATATTTTCTTACATACGCCTCTTGAAACTCCCACGAAAGCAATCTAACGAAAATCATATAAATATATTTAAAAAAAAATTTGGTTCCAGTTTATCACTGCTACAAAAAGTCGCGATGTTTCTTTCCGGAGAATTAAACTACGCGCCCAAAAATTAATCATCACTTAAAATTTTGACACTTAGCAGAATAGTTGTTTTTGTAGATAAGTGTTCAAATCGCTTTCAGAAAAACAATAAAATAGGTAAAAAAAAATTTCTTAATACTCTAATTTGACGCAAAATTTTGGTCATTCAGCAGTTCCTTGGTCGATTACAGCAAAATGACCTATCATCTTATAGTTAAAAAAACTGTAGATAACATAAGTTTACAAAATTCAAAAAAAAAAATCGTGATTTTCATCGACTCTAGGTCAGGCAAACAGAAACTTTGCTGCAGCATTTTAGTAGCACTTTTTACTTTTCGACAAAAAATGAGCACTTTTTGAAAAGATTTGTAATCGTTTATGATAAAAATTCGTGCCGCAACCAAACTAAATCAACAAAGCTGTTGTTTCATAGATGAAGCATGATCAGTTTGGGGAAACTTGTAAACTTATCCAATGCAAAACTCTCTCAACGTATTAAAAAAAAGTTTTAAGAATGGTCATTCTGATGAAACAAAATTTTATGCCTGCTCACTGGTTGGTGATTTAATCAGATCAATTTGACATTTGAGCGTTTTTTTTGGGTTTTTTTTCTTCTTTTTTCCACCCCTGGCATCGACTGACCAAAATTTTTTATTTTTAATCGGGCGCTGAATCCGAAAATGAAATAAAAAAATTCAGTATTTGGAACAGTATTTGAGTTATATTAAATTGTCATCTAGCTCATTACTATTCAATCAAACTTATCGAACTTCGTATGGCTTCAATGAGCCACTGCGTATGTTCCAGGATGCTGAACACCTACACCAGTTTGGAGAATCTACAAGTCGCTTTATTCGTCGAATACGTCAGTCCAGATTATTTAATATTGTTTGACCGTGTTTTTACTATTCATTTAAACATTTATTTTCGATGAATTAATAGTAAAATAATAATAACAAGTAATAATAACTCGTAATGAGTACATTTTACGCATTGCGTTTTAGACGACAATTTGCGGCCAAAATACAATATTCGAACTGCAATATCTATTTGTTTTTAAGCCCAGTCGTGTTTCAATCTCGAGGTGAAATATTTGTCTTGATTAAGGCTTTACGAAAAATATTCATTAAAAAGCAATCAGTCAATGAAGAATACAGTTATCAATAAAAAAAACAAGCATTTTTGCGTCTCTTGAGCAAAATACCATAGAATGCAATTCATGGCCGTAGGAACGGGGGGGGTTTTGGGGGTTAAACCCCCCCCATGAGGGTCCAAAAAAGCAAGCGAGGTATTCTACTCTACACTCAAAATTTTCAATTCATAATCAAATTATGATAATAGATAATCAAGAGTAACTATCTGGACTAAAAACTAATGCAAAAACCTCAAAAACACATCCCAAGATCAAAATTTTGATATAGTTTTTAAAAAATTTCTTACTTGTTCATAGAATAATGTTGTCAGATTTTTTTTTTCAGTACGTATCCGGGGTATTTTATATAAAAAACTGGCAAAATCCGGGTATTTCATTTCAAAATTGTAAACCAAAATCCAGGCAATACCGGGAAATTTTCGTAAAAACCCAGGAATTGCTTATAAAAAATCTAAAAAAAAAACTTTAAAAAACTTTTCATGATTTTTTTTTTTGAAACTTGCTGCAAAAATTTTGAACGCATAAATAAGAAAAAAAAAACAAAATAATTTGTGTCCGGGCAAAATCCGGGCTTTTCCAATGAAATCCAGGCAACCGGGTCGAACCGGACATTTCTCAAATTATATATTAAATATCCGGGAGAATCCGGTTAAAACCGTGCAACCTGGCAACCTTATGATAGAAATTCAGGTCTAAATATTAAATTTTAAATTAAACCTATTTTTGAGGTTCTGGTTCCATATTCCTAGAACCAAAATTGTATTTCTACATATTTTCGTATTTCTGATTTTGTATCAAGTTTAGGATTCTTGATTTTCAGTTCGAATTAAGAATTAGGAATTAGAAATGAAAAGCTGCTTTGAAATCCTGGTTCAAATTCGGTTTTGCATTTCTTATCATATTCGAATCATGTTTTTCGAAAATCACATGCATTTTCAATATTTTGATATAAGTTTTCCGAAAATGAATAAAAAGAAGAATTTTGTGTTTTATAAAAATGCGAAGTTTCTAAACTATATTTTAACACAAAATTTAAACATAGTTTAATTTCAAGAAAACTTTAACTTCAAAAATGAGCTTGTACACACAATTCAGCTGAAAATCAGAAATATAAAGAAGAATTTAAGTAAATTTTCCAAGTTTTGATTCATGAAAAATATTCTAAATTATATTTGTAAAAAATTATCTACAGGATTTTAAATATGGAATTGATTCTTTATGAAAAATATTTCCTGTTAAAGAAACATGTACCTGTTCTACACCTAAAAAATCTGAACTATTTTTTTTTTCGGTGTATTGTTTAACATTATTAATATTGCAGCTTTTTAAGCCTTATTTCAAACTAAAATCATAGCTTTAGGTCAAGTTTGCATCAAGCTAATTTGATCCGAAAGTTTTTTTTATCTCTTACTGTTTATTTTTGAAAATTTTATTTATTTTCATTAAAGCTCTTGGAATTTGTAAAAGTGTTTAGAAGATTGGGCTTGTTTGATTTGAGTATAGAATATAGAAGCTTTTTTTAAAGAAATTGAAGGCTACCCTAAACTAAGCTTGCCAGATGGCCCGGTTTTATCCGGGTTTGCCCAGATATTTGATGCTAAATTTCGAGAAAGTCCGGTCCGGCCCGGTTGCCCGGATATCGTGAAAAAAGTCCGGATATTGCCCGGATTTTTCACAATTTTCACAAAGAAACCAAAAAAAAATGAAAGTTTTTGAGTAAGTTTCAGCAAAATCGATTAACGGTATGGAAATTTTCAACGGTTGTTTCAAATAATTTCGCTGATTTACTTTTATAAACCTTTAAATATATAAGTGTTCCAAAAAATTTTTGGAAGTCTGCAATTACATTAATAAAATATTAATTTCTTTTTTTTTGCATTTTTTTCTTTGCTTTTATATATAATAACACCTGAATTTTGCCCGGTTTTTGCCCGGTTTTTGGATTTGAAAAATTAAAATCCATGCCCGGATTTTGCCAGGTTTCTTTGAAAAAAATGCCCGGAATTGCTAGGCCCGGATGGGAACGGAAAAAATTCTGGCAACCTTACCCTAAACAGTACATACTTATTTTATGCTCAAATCAAATAACTTTGAACTACCAGACTTTCAAACGAATTTA
Organism: Uranotaenia lowii; assembly: GCF_029784155.1. Lineage (NCBI taxonomy): Eukaryota > Metazoa > Arthropoda > Insecta > Diptera > Culicidae > Uranotaenia > Uranotaenia lowii. The sequence continues at coordinate 198,299,317 of NC_073692.1, forward strand.
AAAAAATGAACCATCGATGAAAGCAAATTTCATACTTTGTTTTAAGAGGTTTCATTAAAAAAAATTAGCTCACTTTTGAGGCTAAGGACCACTTTTCTAAAGTTACTTTTTTAAGGTTTTATTGATGACACTAACCATCCTCTTGGCATTCGTGTCTTCTCTAAAGTTACGATTTCATACGAAAACTGTTAATGAGTACTTTAAAATGAATAATCATATAGATGCAAACATAATTTGTTTTATTTTTTTTATTCGTGTGTTGTTGGGCATTATTTATAGGTAAAAATTGGTCACCAAAACCCCCCCCATGAGTCGGTTCTTCCTACGGCCCTGATGCAATTCACGCTTGAGGCTCAAGCAACTCCTTCCCATGGTCAGATCTTACTGAAATTTGGCGTATGACTTTCTGGTAAGTAAATGATTAATTTCAGCTTGAAACGAGTGAAATTTATCATGTTTAATTCTTCCTATATTAAGAAAAGTACACTGGGGATCGTTAAATTATTAAAAAAAAAGGCAAATAACACTGTTTTAGTAATAAAAACCACAACTTCTTATATTTTTAACCGATTTTGTTAAATAACCACTTGAAATCTTAATTTAAAATTGACATTCACGTTCCATAGGGAATCAAATTTTTCGAATGTTACCATCGAGTCTAAAACTGCATTTTCTATTATTTTGTCTATTATAACTTCACTAAAAATCAACACTACTGTTGATCATACGCAAAAATAAAGTTCAGATGATCGATAGAGCTCGAATATACAAAATAGAGATTTTAAATAAATTGTATGCAGTCCTAGATATATGAATATAAGTACAAGTATTATTTTTATTTTTCAAAAATTCAATTTTCGGAGCAAAATTGAAAAACTGTTCTGAAGAAATGTTTTTTGAATTTCATTTTCTGATTCAGCGCCCGATTTCACATTAAGAGCACCTGTATCAGTGGTCTAATTCTTGGGTGTAATTTTTTCAAGAATTCAACCAGCGAAATTAAATCCAATCCAGTGAAAAAACTGGCAACCCCACTCGTGTTCCATTAACAGGTAAACGCGGTTTAGAACTGCGTGGAATCCGATCCAAATCTCATCAGTTTTGGATCAATTCGTATACCAGTTCTAAATAAAGTTAAGTTGAAACTTTTATAATGGACCACCGTTGCTGTTGGTTTGGTCGGAATTTAGGTCTAAACCAGCTGTTTTGACCACGGATACAGGTGCACTCAAAGTGATCTTCAGCTTACTTAGTTCAAAAATGCTGTAAATTAGTGTAATTAGTGCGCTAGCTTTTGGTGAGCGAATTATTTTACCACTAAAATTTGAGTGGGCTAACGGATAAATAGAAGATCAACTCTCAGTTCTGATAAATCTCTAAAGCGTTGATTTGGCCATTTCCTCTTATTTTCGGTTCAAAATCTAGTATCCAATAAGACTTTCAAACATGTTTTAAAAATTGATAAAAAAAATTATGGATCTCAATTTTTCATCGGAATCATAGAAAAAAGGAAACATTTCTTTCAATTTGTCCTTACCCCTGCAAGGATATGTATGAGCTTCCTCGAGCATGCATATCGGAAAAGGTTAAAAAATTCAAACTGATAAAACAGCAACATCTGCTGACTGCAAAACTGTGCAATGATTGGTGGAAGTTTAAATGAGCGGGTTTTTTCTATTTTTTTTATTTAAATACATACATATATTTTTCTATTTTTTTTTTTAAACAATCTTTACTTTTTCCTAAATGCACAAGCTGAGTTCGACAGAAATATTACTAAAACTGTCTTCAACCATCTCATTTTGCAGCACCTTTAATTCAACTTTTCAAACACCGTTCTTGAAGAGCAAGAAACCATCTAGAGTTAAACTAAGGTTGTCAGTTTGTCTGATTTTATACATTTTATTTTATACAAAATTTGGGAAAAGGCTTTATTGATATACTTTATTTTTCAAATCAAACAAAACAAAACTAATTGTGTTGCACATTATTTTCATTTTTGCTTCCAAAACTAAATTATTTGAGGAATCTTTATAACAATAATCTTGGAAGATTTTTTGGAAGCCTAGAATACGATATAAAATAAAGGTACTGCTACTGATAAGTTTTGATGATTTTTTTTTTCAATTTTTTTGAGTAATTTTTGAGTTTTGAACAAATTACCCAGACATCGTCCGAATTTTCGGCCCAAGTTTTTTAAATTAAATACCCGGATATTACAAGGTTTTTAGATTAAAAAAAAGCCCGAAACTATCCGACCCTATAGGCAAGGTTTGCGAAACAAATTTTGTGTTATGACGTAAAAAAATTCTGAATTTCAGTGATTTTACCCAAAAATTGTGTGACGGTTTTCTGTGATGCTTTTCGCATTAATTTAATTCAAAAGTCATGTCAAATTGCGTCTTTTCTACATTTTACTGAAGAAAAATCAATTACCATTATCAATTTTATCATATTTTTCCAATTCAAAGATAATTTTCCAAAATTTATTTTGAAATAAAAAATTGAATTTTGAAAAAAAACGTCCAGAATTTTAAAATACTGTGAAATCTGTGAATATTGCTAAAATTCTGTGTTCTGTGACACAGATTCTGTGATGAAATTTGGCTCAAAATTTTATGAAATTATAGATTTTTCTGTGATTTTGGCAACTTTGCCTATAGGTGCTGAAAAAAATCTGTCAACCAGAGGTTAATCGTTGTCTTAGTCAGAAATTTCCTACGAATCATTTGAATGACCTTAAAAAAGGAAATTTTCTTTGTCAAACAGTTGATTTGAGTATTTTTATCTTATAAGTCAATTTCGGAACAATACTTCTATCAAAATTGATAAATTTAAAAAAAAACGTATCTACTTACTGCCACTATTCGCAAAACTCTCCCATATGCATTTTAATCATTTTTCAGTTTATCTCAAAAATCATTCTAAAGTTTGTTTTTCAGTGTAGACTCAAAACTATCATAACTTTGTTCTCTACATATATGAAAAAATAACAAGTCATGCCTGACCCATATTTCTATTTCGACAGAATGCTTTAAAATTGCTCTTCTAATTTACGTAAATTTTACAAAAAATTATACAATGTGTGTGACAAAATAAGCATTCATTGAAAAACGAAAGTAAGACTATATAAAACAGGACAGTAAAGTCAAAAATATCAATTTCCATAATTATTACAAGCTAAATTTAGCATAATTCCACCAAACTGATTTTTATTTTAAATTACGTATGAGGCTTATTGATTGTTGTAAAACATGTATATAGTAAGCTACAAAGGCATTTTTTTTTTTATTTCAAATTCTTAAATTTTTACACCTCTCATAGCTTTTTTGGTTGTTTTTGCTGCCAGAAATAGCAATAAGAATTTTGGAAGCGATCCATTTAATTCTGAATTAGTGCGAGGAGTTTTAATTTTGTATGGAAATTTGTATGGAAAAAACAAAACTTTTCCTTCAAAAATCGCCAGAGATGTACTGAAAGTTCCAAAATATTCAACTTTGGTAACTTATACCCCAGGAAATTTATTCGATTTTATGCAAAAAAAACTTCAAAATTATTTCAATAAATTTTTGCTGGAAGCTGTGTAACTGTAGGATGGAAAAAAAAATGCTTCAAAAAACAGCATTGCATTTCCAGAGAATTAATTGATTTATATAACCTTTGCAAAAACTTTTCATGGAATTATTAACACCTCTAGCAAGCGATGCGCTAACTCAGGAAACAACCAATTCATCTCAAATTTTACATTGATGCTTGGTGACCCAAAAGGCATCGAAAAAAACATATGGGAGCAAAAAGTCATTTTTGCAGCGGTCTAACGTACACATAAAATGCATGCGAAATATACTCGCAAGGCTGTCCCATCATTATTTTCTCCTCTGCATCAGCAAATTCCAAGCAATAAAAAAAATATTGGACGTTATTTTACAACAATTATGTTAATATCTGTGAAGAAAAAAAAGGTAAAGTTTCAACCGAGAATTTTACGAAAGTTCATAAAAATCTTTAAAGCCTTACTTATGGGACAGCCTTGCCGGCAGCGGCATCTTGCCTGTTAGCTAGCGCTAAAGAAATCTCTTTTAATTCTTTCAAAATTTCTTCATTCCTATCCAACAAAAAAAATCATACTGCTGTTTCAGTTTTATAGCAACCAAGAGTAAAAAATCTAAAAATTTATAATGACTTCACAAGAAGAATTATTCTTAAATAAAATTTCGTTTATGATGAGGATTGAAAACTTTCTGAATTTGTTCAAATAAATTCAAAATGTTCTTTTTTTTTATCTCGTTTTGAACTTGTAAAGTAGCTTTATTTGACTTAGAAATATTGCATTGATTGTATTTAAAGAGAAAACAAGGATCAACTTTGGTCCACGTACCCTTACCAATCTTGCAAGCAATATTGCATAGACTTGAGTGCAAGCTTGAAGTACACTGTTGAAAAACTTTAAGGCTTTTTCTTATTGATGCGTTTCTTTAAAAAAATTTTATTGACTTTCATGTTCTACTGTGTTTATTGTGAGTAAAATTTTAATTAAGTCAAAACTTCTTTAAAATTGTTCCCTTAAAGTAATTCTATTATTTAACAGTAACGTTTGTTGAAAAGGAGGATGAGGAATCGTGAAGTAAAGAAATGGTATTCATATATTAGGATAAAAGAAGCTAAAATAACTAGCTTAGCAATCAAATTAATTGATTAAAAACATGTCTATGTTTTATCTGAGTTGTTATCTCCGAAGATGTGAAAAAAAACATTTTTCGAAACAAAGGTAACTTGATTTAGATTTCTTTCATTTTGTCCTTATGCTAGAAGCTTTGCCATAAAGGGGTGAAAATGTGAAAAATAAATGAAAAATCGTATAAGTTCATCGATAACTTTCGTTGTTGATTAAAATACTTTAACAAATTTGATTTTCGTATTTGAAAGTTTGAAGAATTTTTATGAGTGTTTCGTGTTATACATTGAACGCAATCTTGCAAGAAAGTTCCTCTTAGAACTTGTGTACAAGAAGCCGCTACTGTAACTCGTTTCCAAACGGTTATCGATAAAGCAGATGACATAGTGCTATTTTTAGCTTTCAACGTGCTCGCAAACGAAAGATACTTGAAAAATCAATTAGACAATACAAAAAGGCCACCTAAGTACGTCATTTCTTATATGATTTTTTTTTGTTTCGTTTTAAGGTTTGGCAGAAAACTTACCGATAAAACCGTCCGTGGCATGCCGCACCGCATTATTGAGAGCGGCCATCGATTTGGATCCAGCATTTCCTCCACCGATGGTAGACGCATGCTGACTGGCCACTTCTGCCTGATTATGAACCGACTCGTTGCTGTCGGAACTAAGCGTTCCCAGAGTGGATCCCAAGCTGAAAAGTGATAAGAAAAAACCCTTTAATCTATTCCCTTTTTGACACATGTCAATTTGTTTTACCGTTTCAGACTGTTGGCCCTTCTGACGATGGTGGCCACCGTTCGACAGTACAGTGCCTTGGCCAGCGAATCTCGGGTCATGTTGGACATGTTGGCGTCGCACACGGATTTTATCAGCTGACCGCGGGCATTGTGGGTCCGAATGGTAAGACCCCGGAATAGCTGAGCCGGTGGAACCCCGAGCAAATTGGCCACCGCATTCAGTTCCGTTTCGCCGCTTACTTCCACTTCCAGGCCCTGTTAACGATGTCCAATAAAAGTTATCAATCCAATAACAACGGTATCAACAATTAATTACGGAATACACCTGATTGGCTCAAAAAGTTTGCTCAGACGTAAGAAAGTTAACTATCACTGATCATCAGACGTAAATTACCCATAAATGTAGTCATCATAGCAAACTACTCACTGATCATTGATTTCGAGATTCGAACTCATGATCACTGGTGAGGAGGAAAGATACACATGACCCAATGATATGAGCCATTCATGCAATAAGATTTCTTAAGTCTTCTGGCACGAAATAATTTGGGAAAGGATTGGAAATTGGTTCAACTTCTTAATTCCCAATCTTCGTAAATTCTTACAAAAGTAAATAACAAACAAATAATCATACCTGTCCGTCGACAAACTGCACATTCCCTAGCAGCAGAACGGCTGCCAGCACCCGAACCACATCCAGGAAAGGAATTCCCAAAATGCCCAAACACGCCTTCCAGGCTTGAAACCGGGCGGCGTCCTCCTGTTCGTCCTGTCGGATGTCTCCATTTTGCAGGTACCTCAAGTTGGCCGGCGAATAACCTTCCAAATTTAGCCGAGCACATTCCTCCGAATTCAATCCGGCTAGCATCTGGTAGAATATGTGGTAATTTTTCTCGTTCGGTAACGGTCGGATGACGCGCGTCTGATCCAGAAAGTAGCAGTGAATCTTGGTCCGATAGAGGGCTCCATCTGTTACCTGGACCTCAATGAATTGACCCTACAAATAAAAACAAAATATTCTAGTGATCTTAAAAAAAAAGTCTTATCTAACTGAACTTACAATTCTACTAGACTCGGAATTGGTACTCGTTTTAGCAGATCCTAAGGATCTGAGCACCGTAAATGCCGCGGCCAGATGTTTGAAGGCATCAGTTTCCGGTCCACCGCCAGCCACAGCAAAGAGTTGCCGCAGCAGTAACATCGAACAGTGCGTTTTACCGGAGCCAGAAGTTCCTGTAATATTTTCAAATCTTGTTTAAAAACTATTTTTCAACGAAAGATATTTCTTAAACAAACCAGATAGGATGATGGCCTGAGGGTAACCGGTTTCGGCCTGTTGTCGGACCGCTTCTTGTACTATTTTTCGTAGTTGAGGAGCAAGAGGGACGGATCGGGTTGAGGAAAGTGTCAGTGGGTTGCCGACGTCCTGGTACGGGTTGACGGAAAGGAGAATTGGGCCAACGTTTGTCTAAAAAAAAAAAGAATCTAAAGTTATTATTGAGCTCAAATTTGTTGTAAATTAAAGATAAAGCAAAATACTGTGATAGCTTTGAATAAATTGGTACTGAACCTTATCTGAAATGAAATCATTTTCAACTAAATTCTTTCTAAATAGAGCTTAAGGTCTAAATATAGAGTTTAATTGCGTTATTTTTTTATTTTGGGATATCCTAAATATAATTAAGTGATTCCAATGAAAAATTTTAAATCAAGACTTTCGTGAGTTTCTTCTGGATCGCAATCTATTCTGTCTTTTGCTTTCGCTTAAATATGAGAATTTGAGAAGAATTTTCAACAAAAATGTCCACATGTTATTTTAAAGCTTAAGGGTACATATTTGATCCACAACAGATTATTTTTCTACAATATATGTTCTCTTTCAGTAATGAAGAATTCAATCAATAAAATTAAACAAAATTGAAATTCAAATACAGATCAGAAAACAACATAGGACCATATTCAAGTTCAGAATTGAATTTAAAATGCTTTGACCGATTCAGACTTTAGATCACAAACTTGAGCATTTGAATACCTAAGTCAGATTCTGAGTTTAACCTTAAATTTAGTTTTTATTGAATTGATTCTATTTAAATTTACCAATTCTGAACGCTGATTCAGAATATTTTTTCTTAATTCATCTCTTATTTTTGACGATTACACAGGAGAAAGTATTTTTGGTGCCTTTTAATTAATACAGATTTTTGTGTCGTACACCGCCATCTTTCCTCAGATTTTCATGTTAGATAGTAGTTTTAGTGAAATGGGGTTTGAAATTTTTTCAAATTCATCAGTTTTGAGTAATAGTATCAATCATTGTTATCTGATGAGCCAAAATGCCTACGTAAAAAAAACTAATTTTATTCATTTTCCTCCATTCAGTTAAGCCTTCAGATTTTGGGTATAGATTCTTGTTCTAAAGATATGAATGTACCAAGCTCGTGCAAACGGAGGAGGGGGGGGGGGTTTAGGTTGTAACCATTCATTTAATGGTTACAATAAAAATTGTGATTTTTGGGCCAGTTTGGATGAAAACTTTGTAAATATTGTAAATAAAAATTATTGTTCGTAAATGTCTAAAATTAGGATAAGATATCTACATGTTTGTGTGGTGTCTTGTCCTAATTTTAATAGCAATCGGCTGGTGTCACTTAGGGATTTAGTTTTTGTTTATTTATTTATTTGTTTAATTTTTCGTTATTTATTCATTTATTTATTTATTTATTTATTTATTTATTTATTTATTTATTTATTTATTTATTTATTTATTTATTTTTGCCGTAATCATTCATTATTTATTTAGTTAGTTATTTGTTAGGAATTAGTTTTGTTAGTCTAGTATAATTTGTTCTGGAATGCACGCTATAAAAAGAGATGTTAGAAAATAAGACACCAGCCCTCTACATGTCAAGTTCCTGTTTCGTTCCTGTCATGTTGCTGTCATCGAAGGGGACGAGAACATCACAGACGGGAAATGGGAACAGGGCTAAAATGAGAGGCCGAAAGGTATAAATAGGAGGAGCTCGCAAGACGCGAGGCTTCTTATGCAAGTTCCGGTCCGTGGTTGAGCTGCAACAGCGACGTCACACACACAACGTGACCATAACGTTTCGACCCGTACTTAGGCGGCTCTGACCCCTTTCCCCGTTAAAAAGTGTTCCGGCAGTGCCGGAAAGAAAATCAACGGCTAGTTGGAAGACTACACTTCGTTTTTCCCCAGCTAGTCGGTCGAGGTGGCTTACGTGTAGTGAACCTCGGAACAATTGAATTCCCCCAGTGCTACTAATCACCATCAGCAATTTCTTGAACACACCGGTGTCCCGTGAGTGCGTCAGGTCGTGCCAGTGAAAGTGCCCCAACCCGTTACAACCCCCTTCGGGGCACTCCGCGCTGTGGTGAGGCCTGGTGGGAATTCCGTCCGTGTGTTCTAGGGCCGACCGAAAAGCTAAAGCCCCTCGATAGAGTGAGACACTCGCGTGGTGACAGTGCACAAAGAACGCTCCCCGGACCGTGTAGTGAAACGTAGGCCTACGCCCAACAGGCCGAGTTGTTGCTCGAATTGCTCATCGTGCAATTCGACCTGGTTCCTGTAATTGCTCTGTTCCTGCTTTCGCCATTGATCCCGTCCGACGTCCTAGCCAGTCCCCCAACGAGTCGACCACCGAGAACGGCCGCAACGAGACCACTGAATAAATGCGCAAGTACTAAATCGAAAATTAAAATCACAAAATATAACCTTATTTTCTCTTGGGTCATTGACCCCTCCAAAAATAAAGAACACGTAACACAGAAAGAAACGTGAAAATCTTAGTTTCAAAAATAAAATTATGTATGGTCTTTCTTCATCCAAATTGTTGCGTCTTAATTTAAAGTGCATTCCCTAAAATCTAAAATTAGATTTTCTTAAAAGTTTCCGTTTTCTTGTTGTAAAATTTGGTTAGGTTGTAAAGTCCGCTCATAAATCATAGTTTTACTAAGTTTTGTTAAATATTTCTCCGGTGATCAATTTTGTTTCCCTGTTGAGCTAGCGCAGGGAAGTAGGGTCTCTACGATTCTAACAAGGTGTAACACCCCAAAGATTTTGTCCAAGTAAAATTTCCAGTTCTGAAAAGGAA
>NC_073692.1:198309342-198434342 GCF_029784155.1 Uranotaenia lowii
TGTCGTTTGAAACTGGCTCTATTTTTAATGAGTTTAAGGTGTAGTGGTAGACTGTTGTATATCATTTTGCTAAAATACTCAGGAGATCTCTTCATATGCTCGGTGTTCGCCCTTATTTGTGTTAGATTTCCTCTCGAACGTGTTGGAAACCTATGATCCTGATACAAAAGTTGTTTGTTGTGGTGGAACAGCGGATTGTGCAGCAGGTTGTGGATCTGTACGACACTCTGAAGTTCTCTTAGTGCGGCTATAGGTAGAATAGACGGCGATGCATCTTGGAACAAGCTAAGCGTGCCGAAAAGTCTGGATTTTTTATAGACCGCCTTGAGGCATCTATTTTGCATAGCTTGTAGTGATCTTATATTGGTTTTTCTTGCGGCTCCCCAAATGGAAACCATGTATTGCAATTTAGATTGCACAAATGCATGATACAGGCAAATAAGATTTTTGGTAGGAACAAATCTCGATATCTTCCACATTATGCTGTGTATAGCACTAAGTTCCTTCCGTAATCCTTCTATATGGACATCCCATTTGATAAGCTCGTCAAAGATTAGCCCGAGGTACTTGAAACTTTGGACCTTTTCAATCACCGTTTGGCCAACTTGGAGGTGGCTATGACAGTCGATTGGTCGATTTGTTGATTTGAAGATGATGTATTTAGTTTTTTCAAGGTTCAGAGACAGTAGGTTGGCATCGAAGTATCCTTGTAGGGTAACGAGATCCTCTGACATCTGAGATATTATTCTGCTAACATCAGTGTGTTCATACGACAATGAAGTGTCGTCAGCAAAAAGTCTAGGTTTACCATTCAACTGAAGTTTGTTTAAATCGTTTACGTACAGGATGAACAGGAGGGGCCCCAAATTGCTGCCTTGAGGAACTCCAACAGGTAGGTTTCCTAGATCGCTTGTCGTGCGGTTGATTTGCACAAACTGTCTCCTATTCGTGAGATAGCTTGCAAAGAGAGAATTTGCTACACCCCTGATTCCATGCGCATCCAGTTTCTTGAGCAGTATCGAATGGTCAATCGTATCGAACGCCTTCTTTAAATCAAGGAACAATACTCCCATGAATTTTCGATGATCAAGGGCAGTGTGAATATCGTCGACCAGTTCGGTCGCTGCGGTTAATGTGCTTGAGCCTTCCCGGAACCCGTATTGATAGCTATACAACAAATTGTGTTGTTTCAGGTATTGCGTAACACGAGCTGCAAGAAGTTGTTCCAAGATCTTGCTAAAAACCGATAAAACCGATATTGGACGGTAGTTACTACAGCTCGTCTTTTTCCCCGCTTTGAAAATTGGAACGACACGTGCAGTTTTAAGAAAATCTGGGAATTCCCCGGTCCGAACACATTCGTTGAACAGGTCTCTCATTAACGGTGCTAGGATACTGTGATGAGCTTTGACAAATTGCGTGGTGATTCCATCTGGTCCCGGACTTTTTGAGGAATCAAGTTTGTTTATGAGGACAATAAGTTCTTGTTCGGTTGCTGGTCGTAAGTAGATACTGCTGTGGTGGTTGACTGCTGAAGTGTGATTTGTGTGAGCATTTCTTGGGATTGTAGCCGCTAGTTGAGTTCCAATATTACAGAAAAAATTATTGAACGCATTAGCTATGGGTTTAGATTCTGATTTAATAACTCCATCTAATTCCAGTTTAACTGCTTCGCCTTGTGACTCATTTCGCCCTACCAAATCGTTCAAATGTTTCCACATCGTTTTTTGATTTGATTTGTTGAACAGTTTGTGGAAATATTCTTGCTTCGCTTTTGCTTTGGAACGTTGAAGTTTTTTTGAGACGTGCAACAGAAGGTCCTTTAAGCCTTCATCGCCAGCATCGTCGTGTACAGCCTCCGGGATCGCACTTTGGCCGTCGTATTTCGATTATCACCGCGATTTAAAGTCACTTCCTTCTTGTAAGTCGATAGTCCGGCTCGTTTTTTGGCTCGATGCACGGTTGTAGACGATACACCCAGCTTATTTGCGGCATCTCGGAGAGAGAGGTTAGGGTTTCGCTTGAAACTAGTAGCGAGTAGCTCGGATTTTCGCGATGCGCGAGCAAAATTTTGATACGCTGCTCTTCTTTCTTTGGACGGCATTTTGACAACTGAAGAGTGAATTCCAAAATCAAAATAGGAGCAACGTTCTACACACACTCACCTTCAAAATAAGGGGTGTTCAGGTTTTTTAAATGCAAAATTGAAAGAAATACGTCAAGTTGATATTGACCAAATTTTGACCGTATCACCCTTTAATAAAGAAGTTATGAAACAAAGAAAAAAAGAAGCCCATGATACCCCACTCTCCCCTACTCAATACTTTTGTTTACAAAAGTAACAGAAAGATAAACAGTAAAATAACAAAATACTTAACTTTCTTGCGAGACCCTTCGAATTTCACCTGACTACTGAATTTTGTAAAAATTCGCAAAAACCTTCTACCTACCTGTAGATATTCCGTCAGTCTCTTATGTGGAGCAGAATCAATTCCCCCCCTACATAACAGGTGCAACATTGAAGAAGTTTCTGGGATTTTCCGAACGACAACAGGAGTGATGACGAACGGGAACTACCGTGATAATGAAGTTATATTAGGATTTCCCGACAGCCTCACTAACTATACTACCAGCTAGCTAGCGATGAAGTTGTGGGCGGAAGGTTTCAAGAAGAAAACACTAGCAAGGCAAGCGGTCTTTTATCCCGTTCCCCATTTTTCCCTCCCTTCCTGTCCAGGAGACACATTTTCGTATACCGACATAGCTCAAGATCTATGAATGTAGGTAGGTAATGGTGGAAATTAGATTACGCTGGCGTTAGTTCGTTCCAGGAAGCTTTCGAGGCAATGCTGGAGTAATATGGAATCATTCAAGTAAGTTCGATATGGATTTTCCGGGAAATGTGGAGCTGCCGAACAAATTGGATTCAAGTTTATCGGAAGGTGAAATTGATAACCCCTAGAGACGGAGTGAGAATCTCGTTTTAAGTGACACCGGAATTTTGATACATACTTCTGAAAGTTCAGTTCTACAATAATTGAACCCTTTCTTTTGAATTAGCTCAAATTATGTGATGATAATATTGAGGACAGTGAATGAACTCAAATCCGAACCTAAAAAGAACTGCTAATCCACCAACTTTTTCGCGCTACCATTTTTTTTTTTGGGCAAACTTTCCTTTTCCCACTTTGCTCAACAGTGTATGTGTGTGTATACATTTGTGGTTATTTCCTTTTTGTCCTTTTATATCTCCCCCGCTCATCACAACAGGAGTGAATTATTTTGTCAGCTTGTACGCCATACACCCGCAAAGGTAGGCAAACCTTTTTTCAGCTCAAAAGCGTTATTTCAGTACCTTCCTACTCTGAAGAGTGGCGCTTGACTTTGAATGAGCTTTTGATGAGTTTGACTACCTTTTTTTTCCTCTGTTGGTTCATTTCCTGCTGGAAACGATACTTGGCTATTTTTAGAATAAATATGTATTGCTCCCGAAAGAAAACACGGGCACGCTCATTGAGCGTGTAAAAGTGTAGGCAAAAAAAACGTCATTTAAAAAAATGCTCCTTTCTTGCGGAAAGCTTTTTTTCCAATGGGGATGAGGGACGTTTATTGCTGGATTTCGGATTCCGTTGCTCTAGGGCTGCGAAAACGGGAACTGAATACCACCCGAACAACTTGAGCCTATCATTATTTTTCGTCCATGTAATTGATTTCCGTTTTTTTTCTATGTTCGGTATTTTGGCTTCCGGGTTTTGTGCTGTCGTCATTTCTAGCTAAAGCCTTGTTCTCTTTCTGAACAGTTTTGAAAGCTACCTTAATACAACAATATTCTCACAAAATATAAATCTTCAACACTGCACAGAACATTTTTTTTGACTATTAAGTGTCACTGAAACTGCAACCTTTAAAACAAATCAACCTGTAATTAACAAAACCTGTAATTTAAATTGTTTTCCTTGAAAGTTAACGAAGATTCATTAATTATTACAGAAAATGTCCTGTAAAAAAGTTGTACACTGAAAATGAAGTGTCACGTAATTTGTTTTTCGACCTGTAAAATAACGGTAAATGTCCTGCTCCTTTTTGTTACAGGAAATTTGCATAATTTTACAGGAAATAATTTTTGCTGTGTGGAATCGTTCCATAAAAGAGGGAATGAGGACAACGAACTAATCAGTTTACAGCAGACTCAGCATTCGCCAAATTAAGGATGGTTATGATCGACACCTGAATCTGTAAATATACGGACCCCGTTTGATTTTGGCAACATTCGTGCAAAGCAGAAATTTTTTGAGAGCTTAAAACTAATACAATTGAGCCACAAAATGTACAGGCGTGTGCCACAGTCGAACGGAATTTGTATGTACAAAACTTTGCGGAGTATTAAAATTTGTTTTTCCTATAGCTGTCTACGAAATATTCAAACCAATTAACAGTAACCGGTACAAATAAATATCTTGGGGAGATAAGGGCATAATGGCCACCTTAAGAAAGACGCTTATTTAACCATAGAAAACAGCTATTTTACGCGACTTACATAATTGTTTCGTGTTCAGACACTAAAAAGTCTATTTCCTAACAAGCTGATACCAGATTAAAACATTTAAAAATGCATTTTTTTGCCGAAAGCCGAAAATCAGTCACTAGAGGTAGGTTTGCCAGATACTTTTACAAAACTGCGGGACATTTCACGAAAACAAGCGGGACACAGCCGAAAAAAGCGGGACACTTAAGAAACTCTTTGAAAAAGCTTAATTGTATTGCCCAACTTATACGTATACCACAGACAAACAGACAGGACACTCATCAGCCACAGTTATTCACAAAAAGAACCAACGAGGATTGATTTTGTACAGTTTTTTCCTTACATGACTTTTATTTTCGAGGTTTTTTTTTGACATAAACACGGTTATTTTTCACGGTTCTTGCTAATTAATCTGTTATTTGAGAGAAATATTTGAAGTCGTACATATTGCGAAATTTCATACCGCGTAAAAAATCTTCGTATAGTAACAAATATATTTCAAATTTATTTTTGAAATTTGGAAACTTAAGAAAATTTCAATCATTGTATGTATAGATTTAAAATCATTGTATACTTTGGACAATTGAGTCGAAAAAAGTGGGGATAAAAGACAATTGAACTAAGATTCCAGCGAAAAGATCTATAATCATTTTGAAGCAACTTAAAAATTATTTTCTTCATATCAAAGTTATTTACATTGCATTTCGTTGAACGTGCTTCAAGGTGCTCCATGAACGCTCAGTTGATTCAGAATCTTACTGTAACTTTAGAGTTGTCTGTTCAGTATTGTCTTATATAAACTATGGAAAATGTTTCTTATTTCGAGAAATAGGACGTCTTTGAAAGATTTCTGAGTGAAACCAATGAATTGAAATCGATGCTAAAATTTGATTTTTTCTAGTGTAAGTCAGCTAATTTTGTGAAAGTTTTCCAAGAAAAAAAAGCGGGACATTTTGAGGAAAAAGCAGGACTGCGGGACATTCCACAAAAAAGCGGGACATGTCCCACTTTTGCGGTATGGATGGCAACCCTACTATTGGGGCATAATGAGAACTCCCACTGGGGCAGTATAAGCAATATTAATCGGGGCACGATAAGCGTTTTCTGCCATGGAATCTAGCAGCGGATTTCACTCGATGAAGTCAACTGAATAATAGAGCTTCAGGTTGACTTGTTTCATCTGACGATTTGGCTTATTGGTTAGATGTCGGAAAGGTAATCAGTAGGCTCGAGTTCGATTCCTGTTCGAGGTAATTTTTTTTCATTAACCATTCATGGTCGAACATTTTACACTAAACGGTGAGGCGTTGAATAATAACACTTAAATAATGTGTGACTGTTTGTAGAACACAAACAATTCACAAACACTCATACATTATGTTTTTGGTGCATTGCACCACCCGCAAAGATGCGACTAGTCATGTTATGCAACAATCAAAATAATCGATTATGAATGGTAAACGAAAAAAATCTCTTCGAACAGGAATTGAACTCGAGACTTCTAATAACTTCTCTGACATCTTACCAACACACAGTGGTTTAAAACGCGAAAAACGTGATCACGGGCTTTTTGATGCCTTAGATGTCAAAATAGCTAAATGACATGTTCTACAATGTTTCATTATTTTCAATTGCGCATATTTTGCCATTATTATTTTTCTGATCGATCCACCTAAAAGTGAGATATTTTTTTAATTTTTTTTATTTGTCATCCAATCAAAATGATGTGTTCAAGAAACTTGTAGACAATACAATTTTAAAAAACTTTGTAAAAGACTTTGAAGCTCTATCTCTCAAAACAACAGATTTCTAGACATTTTTCTAAAAACTAACCTCAAAAAACGAAATTTTCGTTTAACTTTTTTCAAAGCGACTTTCGAGTCTTACTTTATATGAGAGAGTTGTAACAATTGTAAAAATGCACAACTTCATTGAAGGTGTCAAGTTTCTATCTTGACGTTAAATGGTACTTTTTGTGTAATTACGTTTTAAAATTGCACATTTTCATTGATCCATATCTCTAAAAGTTGCAAACTTATGTAAACATAATTCTATGCATTTGAAAGGCACATTCTTAAGCTTCAATGAACATATAATTTCATTTGTATGTATCAGGCTTTACTACTAAAATCATTTGTCTGAAAGATGGTAGTTTTGAAGTTTTTGTTAAGCCAGCCTGGCAATATCTTGCTTTTTAGCAAAAGGAAGGATGAAATCTTTTTTTTTCTATTCTTACCGTTGACAAGTGAAGACGATAGTTCTTAATATGTTAAGATTGAAGAGTTGGCCCTGTTTAGAAGCGTTAGTTCCATTATAGTTAGTAAATCATGTATCTGAAAGAAGGTAGTTTTGAAATAATGGGCATTTTGCGTATTTTATCAACACACATCTTTAAAAATGTTTCCCCTTTTGACACGAAAGTGGCATAGATGCATAATTTTGTAACCTTTAATTTTCATGGCTTTCTTGAAAGTTTTATCTTTATTTATAAAGTTTTATTTTTGGTTAAATAGTTGTGTAGTAGAGTAAATTAGAATGAAATATTAAAATTAATATTCATGATCTTCTTCTTCTGATTGTTCTAAGTTAAGCATGTAGTTTGCATCGGCAACAAAGGAAAAATGTGGGGTTGGTTTAGATTTTATTAGGTTTGTTATAAGAGGGTCCGAAAATTCGAGCATCCGATGCATAAGGTCAATGTTTGTTGCTTGCTTTGAAAATTTTCGAGTGTGATGTTCTCTAAAATTTCGAATATCCTTATTCCTTGACTCTTGAGCGTCTTATTTTGCTAATATAATTGTCGGATAATTGCCCAATGGGTATTAAAAAGTGTTTCACGATTTGAGCCCCATGAAATAAAATTTTGTGAACTGCTGCGGGTATATAATACCATGGATAAAAATTGACTAGTTTCATGGCCGTTTCCTTAAAAAACTTATCGAATTTTTCCACATTTATTTTCTGGCCAGAAGCTAAAACTTGCAGAATAGCACTGCATCGTTGGATAACTTCCAAACCTATACCTTAAATATTAAAAGTTAGTACAGAAAAACAAAATCGTATTCTGTAATTACCAGTGATTTCTGCAGATTTTTCAGATTCTTGAAAAAAACGCCTTGCTGTATTGCCATCAGGTCTTTCAGACAAATGATTTACTAACTATAATGAAACTAATGCTTCTATACAGGGCTAACTCTTCAATCTTAACAAATTAAGAACTATCGTCTTCACTTGTAAACGGTAGGAATAGAAAAAAAAAAGATTTCATCCTTCCTTTTGCTAAAAAGCAAGAGATTGCCAGGCTGGCTTAACAAAAACTTCAAAACTACCATCTTTCAGACAAATGATTTTAGTAGTAAAACCTGATACATACAAATGAAATTATATGTTCATTGAAGCTTAAGAATGTGCCTTTCAAATGTATAGAATTTTGTTTACATAAGTTTGCAACTTTTAAAGATATGGATCAATGAAAATATGCAATTTTAAAACGTAATTACACAAAAAGTACCACTTAACGTCAAGATAGAAACTTGACACCTTCAATGAAGTTGTGCACTTTTACAATTGTTACAACTCTCTCATATAAAGTAAGACTCGAAAGTCGCTTTGAAAAAAGTTAAACGAAAATTTCGTTTTTTGAGGTTAGTTTTTAGAAAAATGTCCAGAAATCTGTTGTTTTAAGAGATAGAGCTTCAAAGTTTTTTATAAAGTTTTTTTTAAAATTGTATTGTCTACAAGTTTCTTGAACACATCATTTTGATTGGATGACAAATAAAAAAAATAAAAAAAATATCTCACTTTTAGGTAGATCGATCAGAAAAATAATAATGGCAAAATATGCGCAATTGAAAATAATGAAACATTGTAGAACATGTCATTTAGCTATTTTGACATCTAAGGCATCAAAAAGCCCATGATCACGTTTTTCGAGTTTTAAACCACTGTGCAATAGGCCAAATCGTGAGATGTAAACTGGTTCAGCTGTAGCTCTATCATTCAGTTGGCTACATCGAGTTTGGTGAAAAATTAATACTATAGGAAGTACGAATCTATTCCTCATGAAAATTTATTCAAGAAATGCTTTTGTAGAAAAGAGAAGTGCTCACTATGCCCCGGGTGCTCGTTATGCCCTTATCTCTCCTACACGTCTTTCAAATCTAAAAATGCCGATATATTCAGTTTCTCTAAATCTTTTCGAGTTCAATGAGTTCATTGGACAGCTGGTAAATTCATAATCATTTTACCATTAAAAATATTTTTATTTTAGTTTTTTCATAACTCAGTAGCAATAAGTTTACTAAATTTCATACTTTTAGGGTATGTCATAACCCAAATCCATCTTTATGATTTATTTGATTTAGACATAAGTTTAAATGACCTTTATTGGTCTTGAAAATTTACTGACAATGCTTTGAATACCTTTTTGTAGGATTTTGGTAATATTGCTGAGGTGGGATGGTCCAGTCTGACCGCAAAACAGTAAAATAGCTTTTATTTATTCTTAGCATCATTTTTTATTGTTTTATTTATTCTTAGCATCATTTTGTTCAAAATCCTCGACAAACTCTTAATAGAATTCGCGTGGAAGGAACAAAATGGTAAACCAAACTGACGTTTAGAATGAAGAAAGAGCTATTTTACTGTTTTTGGGTTTGGTTGGACCCTCTCACCCTCACCCCCTAAATATCACCGAAACCTTACAAAGAAATATGCATAGCATGCTTATTAGATCATTTGGGCCCATAAAAGTCTTTTTACCTTAATTAAATTTAGATTTGTTTTAATCATTTTTGCCAAGTTAACCATGGAGTCGATTTTTGTTTCTGTCATGCCCCAGCCAGAGTATGTTATTCAGTAAACTTGCTTAGTTATGCTCATAATGTATATAAGTCCGGGCAATATCCGGGCAGTTTTCCACAAAAACCGGGCATCCGGGTCGGGACGGAGATTTTTCTTGAAATTTTCATTTAATATCGGGAAAGTGTGTGTTCTACTGTCAGTTCATCAATGACGTTTATAAAATTTTTATATCATTGCTCAAATTTAGACACAGCATCACTTCTGTTCTCTTAATATCTAATTCAAATCTAATTTAATTTAAAACGATCGAACAATTCGGTAACTATTTTTCTAAAAAAAACGAATTGTCACCTGCATAATAATTTACATCCAAATTTCTTTCCCCTTTTTCAGTTATTTTTGTTATATATTTATATGTTTATATCTTTTTTTATATATACTAATGGATTTCTGTCAATCTGTCTGTCTGTCTGTTTCCTATAGACTCGGAAACTACTGAACCGATTTGAGTGAAACTTAGAAGGAGGGTTTTTTGAGGGCCGGGGAAGATTCCTATATTAGTTTGAGACCCCTCTCACGTTCTGGAAGGAGGGAGGGGCCCTCTTGAATAAAAACAATATGATTGAATAACTTGAGAACCGAACATGCCAAAGAAACCAAATTTGGTATGGTTTGGTACCCCACCTACCTTCCAGGATATAGGAACCGGCAGGGGGCTTCCATACCATTTTTCGCACAATTCGAGAACTAATTAAGCAAACGGAACCGAATTGGGCATGCGAAGGTTTATGGGTAGGAAGAATATTTTGAAGACGGTTTGGACCTTCCTCCTTCCTGTCTAGAAATAGAAAGGGAGGGGGGGGGGGGGGCTCCCATTTATTTTTTTGCAAAACTCGAGAACTAATCAAGCAAATGGAACCAAATTTGACATGGGTGGTTATTTGGGTACGAGAATTGTTTCTATGATTATTTGGGATCCCTTGGGGTCTGATTGGGGACGATTGGGGAGATACAAAGGGGGGAGAGGGCTTCTTCCATTCAATTTTGTGCATTATTCTATAACTAATCATGTAAATGAATCTCAATTTCACATAGGAAAGTATAAGACTATGAGTCAAGAGTCTACGATGTTTGAAACCCATCTGCCCTTCTATTATTAGAAGGGGTTCTCCATAAAGTTTCAGATGCTTTACTCGAAAACTAACCGAAAAAAAACAATTTATCATGGATGTATATTCGAGTACGAGATTTGTTTTTTTTATGTTTTTAGACCCCTCCTCCTCTCCAAATGGAAGAGGGGAAGAAGGAGGGAGGTTCTCATACAATATTAGTTGAATTTTTTGTTATTGTTAACACGTTCTTCGCCATGCTCATTTTGGTTGTTTTATTTGCCGGGCCTAAAGAAATTCTTCGAGCGAGAAAGCAAATAGAGAGAAATCCACTGTTTGCAACGTGTGGCTAAACTCAGCGGCTTAAGTAAGAGAGCGTCACACGTTTATGATGTTACGGGGCCTCCCAGAAAATAAACCCGTCACACGAATATGGGTTCTATGGCGACGAACGTGTTAAAGCTTCTTACTCTTTTCACTGATTCGATAAGAAGGGGGAAGGGGAGCTCCCACACATTTCTTTTAATAACTCGAGTGCCTATCTAGCAAACGGTAACAAATTGGGAAGAGTATTTAAATACAAGAAAAAATTCTAAGATTAGATGGCTCCCCTCAAGAGATGGGAAAGAGAAGAGAGGTGCCATACTTTGTTTTGATAAATTGATCATCTAATAAATTAAACCAAATTTCACACGGGAGATTATAACGATACGAGAAATGATTCAATGGTTATTAAAAATCCCTTTTCACCATCCAGTAGTGGGGGATACGAGAGGGGAAAAGGAGTTCGCACAATTTTTTATATAACTTGAGGACTTATCCATCAAATGGAACCAAATTTGATAGAAAAATTATGACCAAATTTGTAAACATTGGTTGGTATGAGTTGGTAAGTTCAATTTTATTGAATTTTAATTACATTATTCTAGTAGGTATTTTTGAAGGTCTTTTAATTTTTTGTTCCTGCTTAATACAATATTATCGATTATTTCTGAAAAGAATGCATTCACGTTATTTTCTCTGAATATGGCTTATACAAAAACATGTTCCCAATTTATTTTCCTGATCCCAAAAGATGTTGCCACTCCATTCTCAAGTCGAACCCGAATTTGTTTGGAATAATTGTATTATCCCCGGCTTCTTCTGTATCATTTCATCAGCAGATTAACAGCTAGATTGAAATTCCTAACAGTTTTCATCATCTGGCGAGAATGAACCGGATAGGAACGTCGTCCTCTTCGTTTGTCGGAAAGAAGGGTTGGACCCGAGAGCCACATCCGCAGTTCGCAAGGGTCAAATTTGCAATTTAGCAACAACTTCATCGTCGGACCTTTTTCTCTCGACCGAGCTATTTATAAAAATAACCCATCTGCTACTGTTGCTGCAAGCTGTACGCCCTTTTTTCGTCGTTGTTATTCCTGGAACGTCCTCACACCTCCACAGCTTCCCAATTCATTGAAGAAGTTGAGTTGAGTTGATTCAGATCTGCTTGCTGCTAGCTGCTGCTGGATGATGTATGATTTGGGAAAGTAAGTGGAGAGCTCGGGGCCACTTGCAGCCATTTTCTACCAATCCTGAACAGAAACGAGGTTCTGGGTAGTCGGTATGAATGTATGTATGTCCTTGAGGTTAGGAGAAGAAAATGAGAGTCAGCAAAGGAAGTAAGTGTAACTACATTGATCAGCTGCTGAAGCGTGGGAAATTTGGCGTCACATCCAGATTATAACAATTTACTATGACGTTTGTTTAACTTTTGCATTCATTTTTTTTATCGTTGTTATAAGTTATAAGTGTTATAGGTTATAAGGGATATGAGATGACTCTCTTAATTTGGAGGGGTTTGAAAATTTTATAGAAACCATTGCCGGTCTTGAAAACGTCTTACATTCCAAATTTAAAATTGATCGGATCAGTTGTTTTCGAGTCTATAGGGAACAGACAGAGAGACAAACATTCATCTGTATATACCTATACATGTTTAGATGAATCAAAAGTCTATATTACGGTTCCTTTTATTTGATTCATTCAGTTTTAACAAAATCAATTACTTCAAAGTGTTTGAACAAGTGATTGTTAGAGAGTATCACATAAAATTTCTGTTTCAAACATAGATTATGGAGTATGTTAACTGAATGATTTGACTGTATATCTTAAAGTAATCATAGATTTCATACTTAAAAATTGAGGCGTTATGATTCTCTCGTTCCTTATTTTCAATCGCCTTATAAAAAATTATTTGAATACATCATCCTGAAAATCTTTTTTCTCCCATTGCTCTTGAAATGCAATCATAAGGAGCTTACTTTTCGATTGTTATTCTGATTTAGTTACCATTCTTGCCTTTCCGTGTCACAATGTAACAATGTCCAAAATTTCTCCCCAGACGTCATTCATCGTCAAGTCGCAGGGTCTATTGGTGAAGACTTGTGGACGAATTGGCACTCAGTCTTTAGGAATTAGTCCACTATTTGCTACTAGGTACCGACTCCCTGCCCATTTACTCGAAGTATTACACTCGTAAATCAAGGACGGTCTGTTTGCTTTCGCTGCTGGCTTCTGTGTTTAATTAAGGGATTATTTGGATTTTCTCAACTCCCCAATGGCACTTAAGCTTTGTGGTGATTTTTTTTTCTCTCTCTTGGCTCCTCCCAGTTTCGGTGGCTTTTACGTTGAAGTGACGTAAAATGAATTTAAATTTATTTTAAACGCTTCCTAAGATTCGTCGCATGACATTGGCAATTGACAATTTTGTAGTAGAGTAGGAGTAATCAGTTTATGTCTCCTAGATTTATTATTTCTTAACATTAAATATCAAAAAGTGACAGACTTGTTTTTACCTAAAGCAAACGATTATTTCACATGCAGAACCATCATCCTCAAACAGATGATCTCCTACATCACGTTATACCTACTTATCGTTTTTTCCGTTTTCTAAATTCAAACCAAAAAAGACCCACTTGACAACGAAAGCCGGGACGTGCATTGTCATTTTGCCAGAAGCAGCCATTGCCAAGAGTTTTTTTACTTCTTCTAACCAAACACATGTAGAAGTAGGTATCTACTAAGTATATGACCACCCTCTGTTTGATTATATTTACTCCTCTTTGCTTCTGGATTTGATCAGGACAAGGTTTGCCGTCGTCTCCGTAATCAGATGCGATGGGTGGGTGGTTACCGTTACGTGGTGTGGAGTTAGCATGGGACGTTTGAGTTTTCCTTTTCAACACGCCCGGTCTTTCAGTTATATTTTTATTCACTTTTGTAAAAATAACTTGGATCTATGCGTGGATAACTTTAAGAGTTCATAATTATTATAAAAAAACATAAATTGAATGCATAACCATATACATATAGAGGAGATAAGAACATAATGGTCACCTTAAGGAGAACGCCTATTAAACCATAGAAAACAGCTATATAAAATGTTAGTTACATTACTGTTCCGTGTTCAGACATTAAAGAAGTCTACTTCCAATCTGGCTGAAACTTGAAGGAGTAGATCAAAACGTTTAAAAATGCATTATAAGTATTTTTGTAAAAAGCTGCAAATCGCTTACTGTTGGGGCATAATGAGAACTCCCTCTGGGGCATTATAAGCACCATAAATCGGGGCACAATGAGCATTTCTGCCGTGGAATCGAGCAGCAAATTCAACTCAATGAAGTCAACTCCATTAAAGAGTTACAGTTTGCCTGATACCATCTGACTATTTGGCCTAGTGGTAAGGTGTCGGAAAAATAATCAGAGGACTTGAGTTCGATTCCTGTTCGAGGCGATTTTTTTTTCATTCACTACTCATGAAAAACAATTCAGATACACTCATACATTATTTTTATGACGGTTTGTTTGGCGGATGATTCGACAAGCCGTACATAATCAAAATAATCGACATCTCACCACTAGACCAAATAGCAGTTGAATTCCGTCAAGATTTAGCTCTATAATTCAGTTGACTTCATCGAGTTGAATTCGCTGCATGATTCTACGGCAGGAAAAGCACATTGTGCCCCGATCAATGATGCTCTGTTCGCCCCGAGTTAATAAGTTAAAGTAAAAACGCATTTTTTAAACTGATTAAGTGAAATATAAAAAAAATTAATGATGGTGAAAATTGAGGATCAATGTGTAGATTCATGATGGTGCAATGCGTACATTGTAGATCTTATGTAGAGCTTATGTCCCGGTGCTAAAAAATAATAATATTTTCGTCACTTGAGAACCTAGTTGTTTTTTTTTTCTATATTCCTGTAATGATGATAGGAAGATTTCGTTTTTGCTTAAAAATTAATACTATAGAAACTACAAAACAGTTCCACGTGAATATTTATTCGAGAAAATACGTATTTCCTTAGAACAAAGGGGTGCCCAGTTTGTCCCGAGTGCTCGTTATGCCCTTATCTGCTCTACTATAATTTGTGGCCGATAAAATTCTTTGCCAACTGCAAGACGTTTTAAGGGAGATCTTAAAGATTGTAGTAGCTATTTTTTTTTTTTTGAGCACTCAATGTGCACTTCATAGAGGTTTTCATGTACCGAAACATGAAGAGCTGTGAAACTTAAACCGATGAAGGTGCTGTTTAAAGCTATTCTCGCGAGGACACGTTTTGCAACTATATCAACTATTACAGTTCGGCATTATCCAGGGTAAAGCGTCGAACTCGTTCAATGCACCCTTACAACAGTATAGGCGTTTGTACCAGAACGATAACTAACCATTATTTCGAGGTATGTCAGCTTCTGTTTTGACAATGTTTAATACACGCAATACAGTGAGCGAAATAAGAATAGCACCACTATGTGTTTTGCTTGTTAAAATATGAATGTTTGAAAATCACCAAAATTTTGTTCTATAAATTGTTTTGAATTGTTTAACGGATAAGTCAAGCATAAGTTTACTTTTTTTGGACGTTGCAATTGGCGTTGAGGACCAAAACTATGGAAAAAGAGTGCGAAATAAGAATAGAACCACTTGTGTTTTTTCAACAAAAACAAGATTATTTCTAAAAATTGACTGTATAAAAGTGAATAATAATGCTTCTACGAATTATCTGAATAGATAACTGTGTTTTAAGGAGTTTTCTAGAATTTCGAAGATTTTCAAATGTTTTAAAAAGGGGTTTCAAGAGATGCTCCTCTAGCGTTCAGGAATTTGATACTTGAGCTATAATATTTTATCAAACTGCTTTATTTCTTCATTATCATTCATAAGTATGATGCAAATTGACGAAACATAGATTTGATGCTGAATTTGAATAAAAAAAACAGTCTTCAAATTCAAAAATACTAATGTTTTTAAATAGTCGAACGCTATTTCTCTATTTTCAAGTCGTAGATGGCAGCACTATCTTGCAATTAAACCGAATTGATGCTCATTTTCGAATATCTGGGATTAATTCAGGTGTGCTGGATGATTTTGGTCAAGAAATAAGTACTTGGTATCGTGTGACCGCCTTGGAAATTCTAAGATCACAATATCAAAAAATTAGAATTTCATCATGAACCCATAAAAGTGAATTTCCTGGACCAATAATCAGAATAATTTTGTACTTTCCGATGGAGCTTGATGAACCAGATAACTAGCAGTATTATTGGTATGATTTGAAATTGAATCGGAAGTTGAGATGTGCAGGAATTTTGGCGGTGTTATATTCTTGTGCTGGTGTTTGTTTTTGCAAATCCGGAAAAGATTTCTGCAGCGTGAACTCCAACAAAACTGTGTTGGAAAACTACATCAAAATGATGAATTTGGGCCTAAATAAACCTGAAAAATCAATATTGAGACTTAATTTGGTATTAACGGCAAGATAGTGTTGCCATCTATGACTTGAAGCTGGAAAAAGTGATGTTTATTGAAAAATAATCTAAGTTTATGAATACCAACCTGTTTTTTTCTGATTTAAAATAAACCGAAAATGTTTGATTCATCATTTCACGTCATTTTAATGAAGAAAGTAAGTAGTTTGGTAAAAAATTACAGCTCAAATATCAAATTCCTTAGTTCTAGAAGAGCGTCTCTTAAAACACTATTTTAAAACCTTCGAAAATCTTTGTAATTCTAGAAAACTCCTTAGAATGCAGTAAACTATTCAAATAATTCGTAGAAGCATTATTATTCACTTTTACCAGTCAATTTTTAGAAATAATCTAGTTTTTGTTGAAAAAACACAAGTGGTTCTATTCTTATTTCGCACCCTTTTTCCATAGTTTTGGTCCTCAACGCCAATTGCAACGTCCAAAAAAAGTAAACTTATGCTTGATTTATCCGTTAAACAATTCAAAACAATTTATAGAACAAAGTTTTGGTGATTTTCAAACATTCATATTTTAACAAGCAAAACACATAGTGGTGCTATTCTTATTTCGCTCACTGTAGCTTTCTCAACAATAACAGCAGAACTTTGTTGCTGGTCACCAGTAGTACTTCGTTTTTTTTTATTTTGATTTTGATTTATTGATTATCTATGAGCCTTGCTGGCTCTTAAAGATTTACTAGTTGTACATTTCAATGTTACAATTTTATAATTTTCATAATGAGATGCAAAAAAAACTGATCTTTTTGATTTTTATGGAGGAAAATGAATTATTCTATGACAAGACAAGGAAAATTTTGAGATTCATTGTTCATTGAGCTTGAGTAGCTTTATGTACTGCTTAAACTGTTTATCACTTAAGTCCTTCATGGTGGGTAACGTGTGTTCATCGTTGAGGCTCGTACCAGAACCGAATTCAAACCGTAGACTGTCGGATAACTTCTGTTGACGGTTAAAAGATGTGTTAAATAACATGTAATTAGTCTTCGACGCATTCACAGTTAGTTAATGTTGGTTCATCCATCTATAAAATTCTCAGGTCTTCATTCATCCCGCGTTCAAGTTGATCGAGGAATGCGCCAGCATTAACGAGAACGATATCGTCTGCAAACATGTAGAGGTTTCCACGCAGGGGGAGATTCTGAATGCTGTTAACATAACAGTTGAAAAGGGTTGGTCCCAGGGTGCTTCCTTGAACCACGCTATAATGGATTTCTCTCTGCTCGCTTTTCAGTTCACCGTCTTGAACAATCTGTGCTCTATGGTTTAAGGAACTTTTGAACCATTCCATAGAAGATCCATTCACACCCAGTTCATTCAGTTTTCTGAGCAAAATGCGCCTATCACAGGTATCAAAGGCTTTGCTGAGATCTAAAAACAATGCCGAAACATTGTTTCTATTGTCGCATTGCGTTTGTATTTCTGACACGACATCAAAGAGTGCTGATTCCGTGTTTGAACTGCGTCTAAAATCGTATTGACGAGATGAAATCAGTTTTATGTTTTCTAGGTAATTTGTGAATTGCTTATTAACCATTTTTTTTAGAACTTTGTCAATGGCACTGGGAATGTTAATTGGTCGATAATCAGCAAACTGTTTCACTCTTGGTTGTTTAGGTATAGCTACTATTTTAGATATTTTCATAGATTTGGGGACACAGTTTTGCACAATTGAGGTGTTAACAACATGAACCATGCCGTTAAGTAGTTGAAAAGAACATGATTTTAACATACGTGATGGGATTCCGTCGTATCCTGATGAATTGGAGTTTTTCATTACGTACAGCGTCTTTCATAGCTCGTCGATAGTAACTGGTCGGAAAGCAAAAATACAGTTTGTTTGCAGATCGATGGGTGGAATAGCTGTATACGGTATGCTGTTTGAGTTTGCTTATTTTTTGTTCCTAGTATCTCCTTTATCACATTTCACGTTTTGGTGAGATCATTCCCAGTTTGTGAAAATTTACCAGGAAAATAAGCTTTTTTTTTTGTTCTTTTCATTTTGGTGACCCGGTTGGACCTAGACACATACATGTCCCGGAGAAAATTTTCCGTAGGGTTGCGACGACGTTTGGAGTTCCTGGTTTTGCTTCGGGTGAGTTTCCCTTTTTTAGAGAAGCGCTCCACACCAACTTTGAGCTGCGAGAGAAAACAGTTGTAGATAGACTCAGCATCCAGGTAGGAACTTGTGTCGATTGGGTTGTTGGAGAGGTACTCTTGCAGATGAACTGCGTTGACGACTCTCGTATAGAACTCACCGGTCACTCGTGGTTGAGTAATAATCTGGTCAACCTCGATTAAAAGTGACCAAGATCAAACAGATTGTATTGCAGCTGCTGAATGGTGAAAACAATGTCAGTTCTTTTCGAGAGGACGTGGTCTAAACAGGCTTCGTATCGGGTAGGTTGTTGGTTGCAGAAATAGAATCCATTGGAGTGTACAGCATTCTTGTATCTGTCTACGTTGGTGTTTGATGTGCCCAGGTCAAAATTTAAATCGCCAACCATAATAACGGTTTTGGAGTGACATTTCGTGACAACAGTTTCCAAAAGCTGTAGGAAACTATCTATCCGATGTGATAAAGTTTCTGGTGGATGAACCTGCGATTTGACCTTGA
The DNA here is from genome assembly GCF_029784155.1 of Uranotaenia lowii. Classification (NCBI taxonomy): domain Eukaryota; kingdom Metazoa; phylum Arthropoda; class Insecta; order Diptera; family Culicidae; genus Uranotaenia; species Uranotaenia lowii. The sequence goes on from NC_073692.1 coordinate 198,328,207, forward strand.
GGCAAAATAGCAGTTGTAGTTGTGTAGAATTGAGTCGGTTTTCATATCTTTTTTTGTCCATGTTTCAGGGATAAGCAGAATGTCAATTTTGGATTTTGTTTCATCCAGAAGGAACTCAAGCTCGGTAAGTTTTTCATTAAGGCTTCTAGCGTTGAAGTAGAATGCGTTCAAACTTGTGTTGTTTTTAAACTTTAAATTAGCTATTGAAGAGATTGATCTGGTACTTGGCGTAAATGGCAGATGGAAATTAGGATCATTGAGCGAATTCATTTAGTGCTATTGCGGATGATATTTCGTGTACTTTGCCCTTCTCCATTTTCCTAACTAAAAATCTGCCTTCTTTAAACCAAGCAAATTTTATTTTGCCTTTGTGTTTGAGATCTCTTGCTAGTTTGAACAAGTACCGATTGCGCTTAGTTAACACCTCGTTGATGTAGATGTTAACATTTTGCGAATTTTCGGTGGCCATGTTCACTATCGCGGTGGTTAATTTTTTCTTTTCTCTTCTTTTAGCTAAAATCTCGTCTCTTTTTTCCTTGCACTTCAATCTAAGCTGTATTGAGGGGGAATTTTAGACTTGAAAGACAGATCACTAAGGGCCCTCAAGATTTCCAGTACCTCATGAGCTTCCAACCGGACGTCCATCGCCTGACAAATTTTAGTTGCTATGTCAAGAAGGTTTTCCCCTTCCTGGGCCGGAACATTCGATATTTCAAAGGATTTTCGAAATTTGTTCTGTTTCAGCCTATCAATTTCAATTTAGTTTTTTTCCAATTTTTTTTTGCAACAACGCGTTGCTGTCACGAAGCTGCTGTTGTTCATCCATAAGGGTTTCTGTTGTTGAACGTAGCTCTTCAAGGGTATTTAGATTTTCTCTTACTTCCGCAACGACTTCCTGCTGCCAGCTTATCAGCCGGTCTAGCTTTGACTCGATACGATCGATTGTGGCCTCCAGATTGATCGAGGTTTCCATTTTCGATTCTCGAAGAAGCTTTCTATTATCCGACACTTAGCTCTAGCTTTCCAGCTGGCGTTGATGAAGACATTCTTAACGTCGATCGCCACAGCGTGCTGCAATGTCGAACACCTTTAAAACCACGAGTTTCTGGGTCTTCTCTTCTTCGATGTCCTTCTGAATTCCATTCAAGTGCCTCTCTGTAAATCTCGTTCTCATCTTTTCGCAGTGTGTGCCCAATCCATCTCCACTTACGTTCCCGAATCTCGATTTCTGGCGCCATTTTTGATGACACCGGCTATGCAGTTCTTCATTTGAGATCCAGTTGCCAGGCGCGGATGATATTCCACAGGCAGTGGTTTACAAATACTTACAATTTTGGCGTCGTCACCGCATATGTGCACCAAGTTTCGCACAGTAATACGGATTTGACGTTTGATTCAAATCTTCGTTCGTAGAGAGATCTGACGTGAGCGCCAGATGTTCCGGAGATTCGCAAATGCAAATCGGGCCTTTTTGATCCGGGTTTCGATGTCTTTCTTGGTAACACCATCAGGCGTTATCTGGCTACCTATCTGATATCTGGAAGCACTCCACTTTCTCGATCTGTTGCCCAGCTACCATGAAACTGAAGGGATCTCCTGTGTTGATCTCCATCGACTTGGTCTTTCCAACATTGACTTTGAGACCTGCTGCCTTGAAGCTTTCGGTGAGGTCGTCGAGTTTGCTCTGCATATCCGGTTGTGTTTGGGCAAGCAAAACAATATCGTCCGCCATGTCAAGGTCGTTCAGTTGCTCCATTGTTGAAGGATTTCACGGCAATCCATCACGATGACCAGCATTAGAGAGTCCTGGAATTTATTGATTTGTTCCAGTATGATTCGTAGCGTTGTTATGTGGCCCACACATGATCGTCCGGATCGGAATCCAGCTTATTACCTTCGGAGTGTAGCGTCGATTTTATCCTGTATCCTGTTCAGGATCACTTTACAGAGTCTTTTGAGGGTTGTACAGATCAACGTTATGTCTCGCCAGTTACCGCACTCTGTCAGGTCTCCTTTCTCCGGGACCTTTACGAAGATACCCTGCCTCCAGTCGGCCGGGAATGTTGCAGTATCCCAAATGTCAGCGAAAAAGCGGTGCAACATTTGTGCTGACAAGGCAGGGTCGGCTTTCAGCATTTCAGCAGGGATGCAACATTTTTGTTGGATTTCATGGCTTTGATTGCCGCTTCTATTTCAGCCAGCGAGGGCGCTTTCGAGTTGACGCCATTAATATGACTTACTGTTGGCGCATCGAGCTGTGGGTTCTGTTGGCCATCGCTATTTTTGACTCGGAAGAGTTGTTCGAAGTGCTCAGTCCATCATTTGAACGATCTGTTTGATCTGTCAACAGCTGACCAGCTCGGTCTTTCAGCAGCATTCTTGCATTAGTCCTTGAACCACTGAGCCGGCGAGAAGTGTCATAAAATAATCGGATATCTCCATTGGCGGCAGCTCTTTCTCCCTCTTTGGCTTGGGAGTTTGTCCAGGCTCTCTTGTCTCGTCTACAAGCTCGTTTAACTGCCTTTTCCAGCTCCGCATATCGTAAGCGGGCAGCTGATTTGGCTGACCCGGTACCAGATGGCGGCAACGTTACACGATTTGTCTATGTATCGTGTGACCAACATCTTTTTAATATGTGCTCGTGAATCTCGTTTTTAAGCTTTTTTTTTCTAAGATTAAAGCTTTTTTTGCCTTGAGAGCATAGGAGACGAAAGCTTAAATCTGAGGAAAAAAGCTTAAATCTGTCAAAACGAGGGGAAAAAAAGGGGAAATCTGAGAGATGTGCTCCATACGGTTTGAATAGCGTTGCCGCCGCCTGCCCGGTACATGCCTGCTCAATTCCGACTTTCGCCTTTCTTCGATCATCGATAGACCTCTTGTTTTCATCCGACATCCATTCTCTTCTTCTCCTACGAACTTTACCGAGAGTACCATGTCTCGTTGTGATAAAGGCATTCTTGATTCCACACCACTGTTCTTCTAGCTGTTCAACGTATGTCCTTTTCACCTCTGGATTCTCCAACCGGCGGACGTCTTATCGACATCCGACTTTCTCCTCGCGCCGTCGGACACGCGCAACTCTCAGTCGTATCTCGCCAAGGACGAAGTGATGGTCAGATGCAATGTTCGCGCTTCGTTTGTTGCGGACATCATGAAGGCTGCTTCTCTATTTTTGGCTGATGCAGATGTCGTCAATTTGATTTTCTGTTCGGCCATCTCGGGATACCCAAGTGACATTATGTGCTGGTCGATGGGGGAAGAGTGATCAACCAATGCTAAAAGTCGTCGCTAAAGATCCAGGTCAGTCATTTATTTCGGATTCCGAAACAATTATATAAATCGGGAGCAGTAGGTTGTTAGCCTAAGGTCCCCAGCTGGCGGGAAAATTTAAGCCGCTCGCTGCGAGACAGCCGCTGTTTGAGCCGCCCCTCTACTTGAGAACAGACGCTCGGTTGTTGTTGCACGCCGCCCCTGGCCTGGGGAACAGACGTGTGCGGCCACCTTCTCAGTCTGCATGCGACCAAAGGATCCACCGGGGTTGGGTACCCGATCTCCGCTTAGGTTACTCGGTTATCCGCATTGACGCCCTCAAACCTGAAACCCACTAATCAAGCCGGTTCATTTACCATCAGAGAGTCACGATCTCTGTTTAAAGTGACGCGCTCATGAATACGTGAGATTCTGTATGCACTTTTTGTACTTTTGTTTACCTTGCAATTTTACATTTATGAGAATGTCCATTGTGCCTCAAGGGGAGTGCTCAGTATTCTCTACACAGTGATATGCTTTAAATTGCCTTTATCAACTCTAATACTGAAGATGTTTTGTAAGGTTTAAAATGCGTCTACCTTTAGTGATTATTATGCTTCGGCTCCTCCAACCATTGTTCAAGGTTATCTAAACATTTGAAAAAAAATTATTGAAACTGTTTTAGTTTTAATTTAATTAGTGCACTCAAACAAAGTTTATGAATTTGGCTTAATTCTAGCAAAACTGTTTTCAATCAACTCCGAAACTGGGCTAGTAATATGGCTTATTTGGCAAGACAGTGTCCGAGAGTTCGAGCCCAGTAAAAAGAGAACACAGTTGAAACGGATAAGTTTTTCAATAAATGTCCGCCCATTGCAACGCTGAAATAAGTCGCGAATGCCATTCAAATGGTAAAACAGCTACCTATAAACGATACAAAAAAAAAAACAAAACTTGTTTCGAAGTGAGTTAAACTATTTTCTATTTCCCGCGGTGCGTAAACTATTTAAGCTTATTTGCAGGACCTACAAGTTGTTTTCCGGATCAACTCGTTATCCAAATCTCATCAAAATCTCAATCAAGTATCTTCTTGGTACACATACACATACTGCTACTGTTTAGGTTGGGGATAGCTCTTTACCAAACCCCACTTTCGAGCCAAGATTCTACCAGCACCAGACGGTGGATAAGATATCAGAAAAAAAAAACCAGGAAGGTTCCCTGACAGCACCCACGCCGTATATCGAAAGCGAAAGTGGTTCCATCCTTACCCACGTTAAGTTGAGGGCAGCTGCAAGAAAAGTGGTGAAAACCTGTGGAGCTCGTGTTCATGCATAAGTAAATCGTTCAGCTGATCCATGCACGAGAATTGAATAGAAGAGAAAAAAAAACCAACCGGCTAACGTCATGAAGCATCTTCCAACAAGCGAGTGAGATTTCCTAGGAAAAATGAATTTTTCTTTTACATTTGTACCCCAAAGGAAAACAAACCGGGATGCAAAACACCGGCAAGTGTCTGGATGGGTGGAAATCCAGAGAGAGGGTGCCAGATGTTGAAGAGCCATCCAGAACGTCTAAGAAATGTAAAAGATCCATTTGATTTATGGCCCCACTTGTTCGGCGTAGCGCAGTCAGGCATTCCCCCGCCATATGGCGACCGTGACCAAGACTCGACTGGCTGTGACCAGCCAGAGTGGTAGATCACAGTTGCTGAAAAGCAAGGCGGAATGTGCGAAAAGCTCCCAATCATTTTCACTTTGTTGGGTAGCTGTAGAATCCATTTGTTTGTGCCGGCCCAGAAGAACCGAAAAACGACGAAACGAATCAAAATCGCGGACGCAGGAATGACAAAGGGATGAGACTGAGAATCGATCGTTAATGGACGGATGGATATCAATTGAAAATTGGAGACTGTCAATTCGAGTGGAATTCCGCTGCTAGCAGTGAAATGAGAATTGTTTGGTGTTCGAGAGGCGGCCGCTGAAAAATACGAAGGCACGTCAAAAGTTTACTTTTATTGAGTTTGTGAGGGTGTCTGTTATGTTTTTTTTCACTGGTTGTTTTCTAGGAATAAACAGGGCTACGCAGTAGAGAAATATTGGATTCGATTCCTTCTAATTTCGTTAGCAGAGACGGTTCCATCATGTCAGTTGAATAAAATTGAATTTAAAATATCGTTACGTGTTACGCTTGAAGAATTGCTTTATTGACTTTGAAAGTAAAAGCTTCCAGCTTAAAAAATACCATGGGAAGGAAAGGGTTAAAGGTCTTTATAAAACTACACTCTACACTAGCGATGTTGAATTGCATCGTCAACTGTCTAGCTCTCCCACAATAGCTGAAAATCGTAAAATGAACTCTTGTAATGAGCATCTTCTTTAAATCTCGATCAACGGTAGAAGTTGCCTTTCACCTTGGATCAGGAGTCGGCATAAGGTGAGACTGGCAAGTGACCGTCGCCCAATCAACTTTGCAAAAGGGCCAGAATACAATTCCAGCATGCTTCTTATGATCTCTCTGATGAACGCAAACTTGACATCCAAGTGTTTCATCCGCTGATGGGTCCTCACATTCTGCTGATACAGGATGCATGGGATGTTACCCTCCATAAATGTGAAAAGAGTGCTATCCACACTCAATTCATCCAGGAAGTTTGATAGACAAATACTTTCCTTTACCGCATGGCACAGCGCTCCAATCTCAGCTTCGGACGATGATAGACTGACCGTCTGCTGACGTTCAGTTCCCGAAAATCATGTTTGCAAAGCCCGATACAGATCTTTGATCATCGGAATCGTTAGCAAAATCTGCGTCCGCATATCCGATGAGTATTTCCGGTTTCGTGTTTCTGCGGTATACCAACGTCGTCCTTAAAATGTATCGCAGAATGCGCTTCAAGCCTTGTCAGTGCCTATCCACCGGGCTGGCCTGGTATTTGCACAGTGCGCTAACCACTGCTCTACAGATATCTGGCCTCGAAGATGACCTCAGGTATTGGAGACAATCGGACAATTTCGGTTACTCGGCGATACCCTCACCATCGTCCAGCTTCGTCCACCGAACGTTGGTGCCAAACGGTGTGCCTACGGGCTCACAATCGGCCATTCCAAATCGCTGAAAAACCTTCTCGACGTATCCTGATTGCGAAATCTCGATGATGCTCTTGTTGAAATCTTGCCTGATGGTCATGCCCAAGAAAGTCTTGAACTTCAGTAGATCCTTTAATTGGAATATCCTTCCAAGCTCGGTTTATATCTAGATAACCCTGATAAATATTTGCCGGCAATCAGAATGTCACCCACGTACAGGATGAGAATGAGCCCTCGCTTGCAGGATCGTTAAACGCAGCAGTCACTCTTCAACGGAACGAAACCACGTTTTCGTATCTTGTCGTCGAAGCGCTGATTCCAAACACGACCCGCATTTTCGATTTTCAGATTTTAACATCCATCTGATGAACGACCATGTGGAGTTCGTATGCCAACGCCAAGACGGTGCAAACACTCTCCATCTTGGTCGCCGGAGCGAAGGTTTCCCAGTAGTCCAGTCCTGGTCTCTGAGAACACTCTTTTGCAACCAATCGTGCCTGTAGCGACCGTCACCCTTTATGGTGAACACCCACTTCGATAAAATGGGTTTGCTGTGACCTGGGGTAAGGTGACCGTTCCTCAAGTCTTGTTTTCTTCTATGGCAGCCATCTCCTCGTCAATAGCAGTCTTTCAGAACTCCCAGTCGTCTAGGCGTTTCAGCTCGTAGATGTTTCGAGGTAGCTCCTCATCGATAACAGGGGCTACGTTAGTCACGTACCGTTGACTAGCTACTCAAGTTCGCTGATTTCGTCTCAGCATCGGTTCCGGATCGACGGAATTTTGTACATCATCGTCTAGGAATTCTGCACTGCTCTCATAGTCGCTTTCGCCGTGTTCATACTTAATCACACTGTTACTCACAGTTTAAATGGGATCAGCAGGCACATCGGCTAACCGCTCGGATGAGAGTTTGGGTGATGACACTTCGGCTAGCCGCTCGACAGTGTTTTGTTGTTCAGGTACAATGGCTAACCACTCAAATGTTAATTCGGGCTTGTTCAGGCTCCATCATACTTGTTTTACCGACACTTCGTTTCGATAGATTTCAATGGGTCAACTCGACCCGTTCCAAAGCCTGAACCCGTTGTATGCATAGCCCACGAAAACAAGCCGTTTGGATTTAGACCAGGCCCACCAATGGTTGCTAAACCTCGAATCGAGTGCATTCAGCAACATATCTATCAACCCATCATCGCACCAACAGTCGCTAACTTGATTCGAGAAATAGCATTCGAGCAGTACACTGAACGAAATCGGGCGATTAATTTTATAGGGTAATTACAATAATTGTTATAATTTATGGTCCGCATACAAGCTAACGATTTATTCACTAAAAAGACCGGGAAATACAATAAATTTTACAGTTAGGTCCTAAAAGAGATTGACCCATTAAAGTTTATAGGAAAATCCAATGAATCTTGCGAGCCACACTCGATCGGTAGAATGTATAAGAAAATCTAATAAATTATACAGTTTCGATTAATAATACATTTTAAGTTTGCTCAGAGGTTTTGTTCGTTTTTTGTGTCGCTGTTCAACTGAATTTGAAGTTTATTAATTTCAACCCATCCGTACAAAAAGTGGTGATCAACAAATAGAACGGTATGTATTTTGTGTATTTTTAAAAGATGTCTGCGATTTTTTCTAATGATCAGAACAGTTTCTATTCAAGCAACATTTTCTTATTTCTTTTTTTCAGAATATACAATTAAAAGCGAGCAGTACCAATATGAAAATGGACGCCTTAGATCCCCAAATGGTTTTTTCGTTTCCGGAAATTGGAATTCACGGAATCAACTCACCCATCAATGGCATATATTGGCCGCGGAATTTCGAGTCTCTGCCTAAGCATCCAGAATTCCCTTTAGAAGGGTCTGTGCTAACGAGAAGAAAGGTGAGATGATGTGAAACTTTGTTTTCAATATCTGAAATTAATTCATTCCTCTTGATTTCAGGTTTGTTTTTGTTATTACCAACTTTTCTAAACCAAGGACCCCTTCAAGCCGGAAGTTTGGGCTTCGGATCATCACCATTCTAACACCAGTGCTAAACACCTTGCCTGTGCCATAGTGAAGTGTTTAATTATTCTAAATTTGATAGCGGCTATGAAAGAAACAATAAAATTTTCAAAAAAAAAAAACAAAAATTAGCTGTATCCCACTTTTTTCGGAAAGAAAATACGAAAAGAAATCATAAAAAGTAAAACCATAACACAACACCCCATCAATTTATATTCCATCATTTTGAACTGTAATTATTATAAACTTGACGTTCTATAACGTTCAATGGATTTTCTGATAAATTTTATTAAAAACTAAAACCATGCAATTGTATTCCATGAGCGAACTCGTAAAAAGTATTAGATTTTCTATTAGTGCAAAAACACTAGAATTTCCGATATTGTTCATAGCCCGATTTCGTTCAGTGTAGGTTGTTACAAGATGCGTTTATGAGACCAAACCCACCGGGCGTTGCTTTTTCGGTAGGTATTTTAGATGTTTTGATAGGTTGCGTTTTTATCTACTTACTGATTTTCGCACCAATTGTTGCCATCCAGGTTGGTATTTGTATTTGTTTATTTTCTGATAGCGACGACCGGCTGCGTTGCTACCGGGTTGCTACATAAACGAATCCTGTAACAACCTACTGCTCGAATGCTATTTCTCGAATCAAGTTAGCGACTGTTGGTGCGATGATGGGTTGATAGATATGTTGCTGAATGTACTCGATTCGAGGTTTAGCAACCATTGGTGGGCCTGGTCTGAAGCAACCCGGTAGCAACGCAGCCGGCCGTGGCTATCGGAAAATAAACAAACACAAATACCAATCGAATAGCAACAATGGGTGCGAAAATCAGAAAATAGATAAAAACGCAACCCATCAAAACATCTAAAATACCGACCGGAATAGGAACGCCCGGTGGGTTTGGTCTTAGGATCGACTTTTGCCGCTTTTCCTTCGGAATCTTTGCGCACGGTGGGCACCCAAAAATCCGAAAACTATTCAGTCTGGGTTTTCGACCAAACCACATTTCATAAGAAGTCTTGCTAATCATAAGGCCCCGTATTGGTGACCGGTTCGTCAAGTACGCTGCGCACAAAACGGCTTCGCTGCACGTAGCCTTCAATGGTTTGCTGCCATGGATCATCACTCTTGCGGTCTCCATCAGAGTACGGTTGGATCGTTCACTGACGCCGTTTTGCTGCGGGCTGTATGGGACCGTGAATACCATCTGAGCTCCTTTCTTTGAGCAATCTTGTTAAAATTAATTGCTGTTGTATTCACGCCCGTTGTTGTATCGCAGGTTGCACAACTTCAGACCGAAGTATGCTGTAGGCATAGCCACGCACTGTTTATACCACAAGACGACCTCGCTCTTATGCTTGAGCAGATACACAACCATGAAGTGGGTATAGTCATCGATGAAAGCGATGAAATAACGGAATCCGTCGAACGTCGGCATGTCCATGTATCCATGTACATACACGTCGGAGTTTGCAACCTTTGCAGGAGGAACTGTCTGTTTTCCTGCCATACAACTTTCGCAAACCGCTAGGTTTTCCATTTTTGATGATAACTAACAGATAATCTCTGTCACTTTGTCGCGAACTAACTGCTGTACTGATGCGAGACCAAGGTGACCTAGTCTCATATGCATATGCTGTTTTCGTGTCGTCGTATGGCTTCCAAGCAGCGCTTTCCGGCGTGGCTGACCAGATCACAGAAAATCAAGGCAGTTCAAGCTATCAACGACTTTACACATAGCAAAAATCTCGCCAAAATACTCGAAACTATCTTGGTTTCCCAGAAATATCACTCTTGTCCCATTCTTGGTGCATTTTCAAACTCAGAGTAAATTCTCTTACAATTCGGGTATAAAAAGAACGTTGTAGTGTATTATGGGTATTACTGTTTTACCAACGACGCTCTCCAATAATTATCTTGCAGTTTTCTTCACACATAGACTCTTGTCAGATTTGGCCGTTTCTGTGATGACGGGCTCAGCAAGGTCCTGGATGTCCCCGGGAAGTCCTTCATACTGGACCATGTGCAGTGTGACACTGGAATCGACAACAAACCTGACCCTGCGCTCTTTTCTTCCGTTGGTAATCCCAGCAGTTTAGTGCCGCGCTTCGACAGCCACCATGATTTTTCAGCGCTGGCCTTTATGTTGGGATAGGCAACGGTTCTTGTAGTGCTCCGGTTCGCTACACCCGAAGCAAATAATCTTCTACGCCTTTTGAACCTTCAACGAGAAGTTTGGTGCTGAACTTCTGGTTGGGAAGTCCCCTAGACTTTGGAATGCTAGTTCTGCGTCCAGGAGCATTCCTTTCAGCTCCAGAATCGGTTTCGCGCAAAGGACCGCAATCGGTAGAACGCTCAAGCCCCTTTTACGAAATTGTAAATAATTGACTCAACTATTTGATATTCCTCCAGTGTTCAAGGTCATGGAGCATGTCGCGCATCGCTATCCAGCAATATGTGTCGATGCACTGGTAGGTAGGTACTGATCAAGATGTCCATGGCCTCCTTCGCATATCATACCACGATAATGCGGTTCAGAACGATGATACTTACGGCCATCACTATTTCATCCAGTACCTCAAAGTCCTCGTTTTTGCGCTTCCGAAAGGCTACCAGGCGCCATTTTTCTTCTGCAGGTTCCTTCATGAGAATGGCGTAGTCGTCTTCCTAGGGGGTTCACACCATGGTGTGGATGAGGTGGCGCTCAATCCTCCACTTTCATGCTGCGAAGGTCTGCTCCCGGTCGTCAAATATAAAGTCAAGCATGCTATCAGCAGCGTGACTGGTGACGACATCGAGAGTACCCCTCTCGGAAACCGACCACTCCCGGGCTCGTTATGATTCCTGGGGGACCTCGCTTCTTTCTTGGGGACCTGGGCTTGAAACATCTTGGCTGGCCAGCTCGGACCTCGGCTAATTCCTGGATGACCTCTTCGGAAATTGGCTGACCTCTGGCTGACCTCTTCGGACTTCTGGTTTACCGGAATGCTCCTGGACTCGCTAATCCTTACTTGTTGAATTCTGTTGAAACTCACTCGCGACGAACCGACGACGACCGACTGTTTATACAGCGGCGATTATACGGTACTGACGAGCCGCGTGGCGAATATAAACAACAACAGAGAGTCTCAAGTGAGAACGTTAATTCGCTATTGTTTCAAGAATCGATAAAGAGTGAATTCGTAGTGTTCACTGAAATTGTTGCCAATTGAACACTACGGAAACCAATAGGGAAGTGTTGCCAATATGGCGGAGGGATAATCCAATTATCAATATTAATCACAGATAACAATATCAATCACCATTGTAACCTGACCTTTTAACATCACTTGACGTAAATGAATATGACTACGATATCAGTTTTCCGATACAAACTTGCGTTCATTATTTCAATATTACAACAAATTCAAAAATTTATCAACGAGGTTTTTGGTTTGGAGATGATATAATATTTATTCATTTCAGTTTTTCAAGTCCTTATAAACTAACTTAAGGCTATAGCGATTACAATCGTGTCACTTATTTTGAGTGTTTCTCAAACTCTGAATCATTCCTTAACTTCTATCGGTTTCTGGGTTACCACCCAGAATAAAGTACCAACAGTGCAGGGAAATTCATAACACATTCTGTTTTGGCTGAGTTTAGCGTGTAAGATGACAACATTTGTACTGTTATGAACATTACTTATCATCATTAAATGTCAACCGCTATTGTTCTTAATATAAGAATTGACGAAAAGAGATCGAAACCAAAACAATGTGTTTTGGTTTTCTGGAATCGGCAGCAATCCGGAACGGGCCAATCCGGATACGAAAACGAAGTTCATGAGGATCTGAAAAACGTAAGTCTCAACACATTCGACGGGATTTTTGATAGCCGTTGAACATCAACAGAACAAATAAAGAAGGACTTTATCTAGAATTTTAAATGATCCTTTCTTTCGCAGCAGCAACGGTGATTTTGCTCAACCACCCCATTGTTGGTCGATAAAGAATTTATCTCAACCGATTTACACGTGACATCAGCTTGATATCACTGATACCAAAATAATGATGAAACGGCGCTTGCCACGCTATTTTAGCCAGGCCACTTTTCCTAAACGTTTGTTTTATGTAGTAATCCTGGATTGGAATTGTTTACCAAAATGTAATGAATCTCCCCCGCACTGACTGATGTTTGTGGCGCTATTGTTGCTCTTTCTCTAAATAGTAGAAGTTGGTATTTACATTGCGCAAGATTAACGGTCTTATTACGGCATTCGAGGTTGACCACTGAGGACACCTACACGGGTATTTTTGTATGGGTCTGGTTACGCTAATGTATACAGAATGTGTGTAGTCTGTCCGAGTTGTCCGAGTCCGACTACAAATTGCAAATTGGCCACCACCATCAGGGACATCGACGTAAATGAACCAGAATAAGATCGTGACAAATGGCCGCAGATGGCTGGATGGACGAATGGATGGATGCGGACCAGATGCGTGTCTCGGTCTGGCTCGGCGATGGTCAATTATTGCGTTAAGTATTTAGACAGGTCACTGGCTGTTGGGTAAACACGTTGCTGATTGGACGTCGTCGTCGTCGTCCTCTGCATTCGGTGCAGTCGCTTCGGTTTGTGAATCAGACGCTATTTGCAAACGGATTACGCTCGCAATTTGCGTGCCGTTTTAATACCCTCCGGGAGTTAGATCCAAGCAAAACGTGTGAATGTGGGAACAATAAAATCCGGCGTCTCGGTGTTATGTAACCTGGATACTGTTTGGAATAATTAGCAAAAGAGTTAACCATCCATTTTTAGATCTTCCGAAATAATTCAAAGCATCATTCATGTTGGCATTGTCACAATACATTTGTAACTAGGTGTGTACTTTTGTTAGATCAAAAGGTTTCGAAATCCCATACAAACATGAACATCGTTGAGCGGCTTTCTATAGCAGACCAAAAATCTGGAGCCTTCTGGAAACCCAAGGACAAATTTAAGCCATCAAAATCTCGATACTACCCCACGGTGTGTTTCGTAGAAGGGCTTTAAAGAAATAAAAATATAGTAACGCTTATTTTTGCTAGAGCCGAAAGTAGAGCTTTTCTCGGTTCATTTCCACCAAAAATTAAAACATTTGGATAGTGACCCCCATAAATTTTTTTTTTTGAAAATTTTCTATCTGAATTCTTCAAAAAAATAAACATTTTAAGTGTTTTATAGTTTAAGAGGCGCTATTCCGCTAAGTATTGACTTAACATATTTTTAAACTGATCTGGTAACTCAACAATCTCATCAACAACTGTGGAAATTTTTCAAAATTATTTCAAGCTAGTTACAGAATTATTAAAACAAAGAATGTTGCTAAAAAATCTTCTTATTCAAAAATTAAAAAATTGGCTGGCCAATCCTGTCAGCATTCTGAGAGGGTCAAATTATCTGAAATTATTGGAATTATTTGTGAATCATTTGAATCCATATGTGAATCCATTTGATTCCATTATTTATAGATTTTCTGATTGTGGAAACAGTGGAGGGAATTTTTTTTAAATAAGCTCAATGGCTTTTACATATATAGCTTAGTACTAGGATCCGCTATAACTTTTTTATGATAACGCTTATCATGATGCGATCTGGAGTAAATAGAAACGTGTTGTAATTAAAGCTTTAAAAAAATAAGAAAATCACGTTCCGGTAAAAACCATTTTCGATGAGAAATCTGTTTTTATACTTCTGCTGAGTAAATTGTCTTAAAACCACATTCGCACTTCAGACTCAATGCAAGTAGCAACAGCAGTTCAATCTAGCTTAAATTTTGCATGTTACATTCTTTAGATACAATGATCATTCTAAGCCAGGAGTGTTCTATTTAACGATATATTTTTTCTAGCCCAATTTTAGTAATCGTGGTGTACACTGTAATTCTTCAATTTTATTCATAGATCTAGCATTACTGTGAAGGTTAAATAATTTTAGCTTCTACAGTTTTCGACCAACTTTATTATAATAATAACCTCTTGAATCTAAATTGATGTTGATTTTTTTAATGGGTGAATCGAGCCTAAACTTTGATAAAATTGAAGTTATTCCAAAAATGCTTTTCTTTCTTTTTATTCATCTTAAATTTACAGAAATCCACAGTATTGTTGGCGAGAAAGAATTGCAAATGATCGATAGCAAACTAAACTGAAGCGCGATAGATTCATCATGTTTTGTTCATCCCTTACTTGTTTTAGTTATTCTATTGTGCAGTTTTTCTATATTAATTGAAGCATTAATATTACAGAAAAATAAACATAACTTGCACTATTTTATGTCAAATTTGGTTAAAACCTCTAAAAATCATTGGTTTGAATTAACCATAGAAATCCATAAAAACTAAAAATTGACAGAAAATGTATTTACCTTCAATATGAAAAAAAAATGCGAAATTGATGTTATGTAGCCAAACATGAACGGGTTTCAGTGAAAGAACCTACCTACTGTTACTGTTTACTAAATTTTATATTTAAAAATCTATTAAAATGGTCTGCTGAGATTTATTTAAATCTAACCTGAGGTATACAAATTCAAAGGTGCCATAAACGAGTGGTATCATCAAAAACTTCGATTTTTTATTTTCAAAGAGCGTATCGGTATGCATCTGAGCATACAAATATTGTGATTTTTTTTTCAAAGAACAAGTTTAAAAAAGGAAAAGATTTAAAATATTTCGTTGGAAAACAATACAAGGATATAAATGTATCTTAAGTTTTCAATTCCCCCTCTTTCATGAAGGGGGGGAGGGGCCTCCCAAACAAAAGACAATTGTTGGCATAACTCGAGAACCAATCACGCAAATGGTATTAAATTTGGCATGTGGTGGTATTTGGGTGCAAGAAATGTTTCTATGAATATTTGGCCTTCCTCCTTTCAGTGGGGAGATTAGAAGGGGAGAGGGTCTACCTTCCAATTTTTTACATAACTTTGGAACTTATCAAAATATTGGAACGAAATTTGGAATGGGAGGACATTGGAAAAAATACAAGAAATGTATTTATGGTTGATTTTGAACCCTCCCTTTTTCAGTGGGGATATAGTCTGGAAGGGTGGGAGGTCTTCTATACATTTTTTATTGCATAACTTGAGAACTTTTCGAGCAAATGGATCCAAATTTGGCTTGGAGGAGTATTTGGGTACGAAAATGGATTCTTTGAATATTAGATACCCTTCTCCTCTTTTTGTGGAGAGATAGAACAGGGGGAGGGGGCTCCATTACATTTTCCAGCATAATTGCAAAACTTTTAGAGCATATGGATCTAAATTTGGCATGGGAAGGTATTTGAATACGAGAAATATCTCTATGATATTTTGAGAACCCTCTGTTCTTTTAGTGGGGAAATTTCAAGGAGGAAGGGTGCACTCATACAATTTTTTTCATAACTCAAGAACTTATCCAGCAAATGGAACCAAATTTCGCTTGGAAGTGTATTTGAGTAGTTACGAGAAATGTCTCTATGAGTATTTGATACTACTGTAAATATTTGAAGGAGTGAAGGGGGCTCCATAATTTTTTTTTGCATAACTCGAGAACTAATCGAGCAACTGGAAACAAATTTTATATGAACGGGCATTTGGAATAGATAAATGGTAATATGCTTATTCGAGACTCCTTTCTCCATCAATTGGAGATAATGTTAGGGAAAAGCGGAGCTCACATAAAATTGTTTTGCGTAAACCAAGAATTCATCAAACAAATGGAACCAAATATGACATGGGTAATCATTTGGATACGAGAAATGGTTCTATGTTTATTTGAAACACTATCTTTTTTTCAGTGAGTACATAAGAAATGGGGAGGGGGTCCAATACATTTTCTTTTGGTATAGAAATAATCAAGCAAAAAAAAAACAAATTTGACCTGGGAAGGTATTTGAGTACAAGATATGTTTCTATGGAATTTTACAGACCCTTCTACCTTGCAGTTTGGAAAGATGAGGGACGGAGAGGGTTCCATATAAATGTTGATGTATCGCTTAAAACTTATCAACCAATATAACTTAATTTGATATGAGAGTTTTTGATTACGAAAAAAATTGGATTCCTACCTCCTTCCAGCTTTTACGGATGGAAAGGGGAAAAGGAGGCTTCAAACCAATTTTTTGGCATAAACCGAGCACTTATGATACCTAGAAAAGAAATTTTTTTAAATAATTCTGTTGCAACGCACACCAGGTCAGCTTGTTCTCATATAAAAATAAGATTTTTGGAAAATACCAATCACTAATCTATCCAGGCGTTCAATTTTTTTATGTTTCAGAATGACAAAAACATGAAAATAATAAAAAAATAAAATAATTAAAGACAGCATTGCTATTCCATTGCACTGGAATGATTTTACAGATGAAACACGGTGCCTCTGAGAGAAAACTTTATTTTTCTAAAATTAGCATCGTTAATTTTTGCACCATTAGAAAGCTGAGGCTTTTTCTTTTTATTTGAGCCCAAATTTGGTATAATCCATCCGGAGGTCTAAAACATTTTATTTTCTTGAAGATTTTTTATCGGCAAAATTATTCCACTCACTGTTGAAAGCTTACCTTCAACTCTATATGTCAATAACATGATCTTATAGCAAAATTTCTTGGCTTCAGATGCCACAAACAAATTGTTTTTTATTCCTTTGAAAAATCTAATGGTACTTCTCATTGTTGATTGTACAAAGACCAGAAATATTATCCTGATGACTAAGTTATTAACTGTAGAATGGTTTCAGCTTCTAGATAGTTTATTTACTTAATAAATTCAACCTTTTATATGAATTTTAACATGATAATTTGAAGTAAACAGAATTTACGAAAAAATGTCTCCTGCTCCTGCTGAGACTAGGAAACAAGACGCGCTTTCCTTTTACATTTAAGCTCAAATCTGAAACGCAATAACCTATTAGAACAAAATATCTTTATTGAATATCTTTCATCCCCACAATGATTGTTGAAGGTTTTTAAAGGGTGATACGGTCAAAATTTGGTCAATATCTACTTGACGTATTTCTTTCAATTTTGCATTTTAAAAACCTGAACACCCTTCATTTTGGGTGTGTGTGTGTAGAATGTTGCACCTATTTTTAATTGGAATTCACTCTTCAGTTGTCAAAATGCCGTCCAAGGAAGAAGAGCAACGTATCAAAATTTTGCTCGCGTATCGCAAAAATCCGAGCTACTCGCACGCAAAGCTGGCAAAATCGCTAAAAGTTGCCAAATCAACCGTTACAAATGCAATTAAAGTGTTTGGGGAACGTTTGTCGACAGCCTGGAAGTTAGGATCAGGGGGAAATCGAAAACCGGAAGCCACTGAGACGACAAAGTGAGTTGCCGGTAGTTTCAAGCGAAACCCTAACCTCTCTCTTCGATATGCCTCAAATAAGCTGGGTGTATCGTCTCTAACCGTGCATCGAGCCAAAAACGAGCAGGACTATCGACTCACAAGAAGATAGTGGCTCCAAATCGCGATGATAAACAAAATACGACGGCCAAAGTGCGATCCCGGAGGCTGTACACGACGATGCTGACGAAGTTTGACTGCGGGGTAATGGACGACGAAACCTACGTCAAAGCCGACTACAAGCAGCTTCCGGGACAGGAGTTTTATACCGTAAAAGGAAGGGGAAAGGTAGCAGATATCTTCAAGCACATGAAACTGTCAAAGTTCGCGAAGAAATATCTGGTTTGGCAAGCCATCTGTACCTGAGGCTTGAAAAGCAGCATTTTCATAGCTTCCGGGACTGTCAACGAAGAAATTTTCATGAAAGAGTGTTTGAATAAACGTCTGCTGCCTTTCCTGAAAAAACATGGTTGTTCCGTACTGTTTTGGCTGGATTTGGCATCTTGCCATTAGGGTAAAAAGACCATGGAGTGGTACGCCGCCAACAACGTGCAGGTCGTTTCCAAGGACAAGAACCCTCCCAACACGCCAGAACTCCGCCCAATTGAGAAATACTGGGCTATTGTTAAGCGGAACCTAAAGAAGACCAAAAAACTGCTAAGGACGAGCAGCAGTTCAAGGCAAACTGGCTTTCTGCGGCGAAGAAGGTGGACAAGGTGGCTGTACAAAATCTGATGGCAGGGGTTGAGCGTAAGGCCCGGCAATTCGGATTTGGAAAAGCGGAAGCCTAACTGAAAATTTTCCCTGAATTTTATACTAATTAAACTTGAAAAAAAAAATTAAATTTGATTTTTTATATAAACAATTTCACCGAGCAGTTTACATCTTTTAATCTAAGCGCATTAAGGAACACTTTCTCCTAAGTCTTGAATTAGGCCCCATTGGCCTATGTATTTTGGCATTGAAAATCGATAAATTCAGTTGACATCACTGCTGGGTGCCTGGCAAAGTATTGCATGACTACTTTTCATGCAATGCCTCCCGAGGGACAAGCAGTGATGTCAATCGAATATATCGTTTTTTTTAAATGCCGAAAGACATACCCCTATGAAAAAGCTAATAACTTTTCAACCTAATAAAAAAACAAAGTAACGGTTTTGGACAAAGTTGTTCACCGAAAAATTTCCTTTGGGGAAATTATCAACTGGCACAAACCATAAGCGAGCTCAGTTTCACAGAAAAAATAAACAATAATTATGTTGATTTTTCAGTACTAAATATAAAATTTTCCTATACGAAGCTGAAAGTTGAAATTTTCTCATGTAAACATTACTTTAAAATTTCGCTGAAATCATGGATGAGTTTAGAACCAAAACGAAAGTTATTAGACTCCAGGGTTTGAGAAATTCAAAAATTACCCTAAATCGACTCAGTCTAATGTCGAATGCTTACGCTTTTCTAGAGTTTGATAAATTGTTTGTTTGATAATTTGTTCAATTTTTTTACTGTATTCTGACGCAATTGCCGATCATTTAATATTTTATTTGAATGTCACCATTTGTGAGCGATGGAATGCTGTCGTGTAACTAGAATTAAAATTAAGTTGTGGGTGGGTAGGAATGTTATGATTTATTCCGATTGGTGTATATTTTATGAAATCTCTATCTCCTGGAAATAATGTGATTCAATTCCCTTTGGGTCGATTTTAATTACATTGGCAAAACAAAATGAAGTCGAACATTGTTACAAAACACGATGATGTTGAGGGTTTCCCGCTAAGCCTCTATGGAGATTCCACACACCGGAAAACCCCCATCACTGGTCAGTTCTCTGGTTCTATTTTTAGGCTCAGATGAAGTTCACTTCCAGCGGACAACGGACATGTGGGTTGAGTACACCTGACTGTATGTTCCTACCTTTATTGGTATGTGGTAAACTGTGCGTACGTCAGGCAGGATGCTTCCAGGGAAGTTTTCAAAATACTGGCCCGATAGTGGCTTCCTGTTTTCCATCAGCAGAACACAACAGAACAGGTACTTACATCTACTTTGAGTGGGTGGCAACCGCATGAGATGGCTGATGGCCTGAAACCTTGTGTGCGATCCCTGAAATGTGGGTTTTTAATTTGACATCGGTTATGAAATTGTTTGCATGCCTTTCGGTACTTTCACTACAATTTAATAAAACGTATTGTATAACATTGTTCGAAGTTTTCTTTGATCTGATAGCAAATAATCATGATTCATGACGTACCTACTGAATTTTCGAGGAAATTAGTACTTTTTACTAAATTTTATTGATGATTGTCAGATTTGATTTGCTCTCAAATTTTTAAACGTCTTACCTCTAGCTTTCAAATCTTTTGAACTGTTGATGTTTCTGTATTATTGGGGTAGGAACATTAAAACTCTGCTGACTTATGTTCAAATATTTAGCCGAATCTTAACGAACTTTACGAAAATTCTTTCGAATGAATTTCGATCAGATTAAAGGCATCGGAATGATATCTTCATCCCAGTCATCATCCCCCACTGCGAAAAGGCTTAACGTGGCCAATTTCGTTGCATCACGGACGGCTAAAGCCAGCAATTTTGATGTAACACACCTGTGGCATCAGGCGATTGAATCACTAACCCGGCCTCCACCCCCCCCCCCTGAGCTGGATGCTGTGATGGATTTTCTCTCTTCTTCAAATGCTGAATGGATCCTCGACTCGGGGGGTGGTGGGTGGTTTGGTCCATTGATTGGTTGGCCCCACTCGGTTACAAGTCCGTGTGTAGCTATGCGTGTCTCCATCCAGCATCCATCGTGGGTGGTTCCTGATGCGGAAGTTCGAACATTTTGTGCTCCGATGATGCGGAATAAACTGCTGTTGATGAGTTTTTTTTTCTGTGCTACTTGCTTGCTGTTCTTTAATGAAAATCTATTTTCGATCCCACCAACGAACGAACGCTTGGAAATCAATCAGCAGACAGCTCAGTAGCGACATTTGCTCGCTCCGGATGGCTGGACATTGACACTTTGTTGCGCGGAAATTGAAATGAGCTGTTCGACTGCTCTATGATTAGAAGTATTGGTACAATGTTTGATGGATATTAATAGCACTTCATTTTGAAGAGGGAGAAGATGATAAGTTTTCTAAAAGGATTTCATCGGAGTTACAGAAACAGTAAAATTAGAATTTAATTCTATTTTGGCTAAATGTACCATAAATATATTCTATCAGTTTTTCTTCAAACTTTAAACAAATTTGTTTACATTTTTAAGTTTTGAGTTGCTATTCTAGCTTCCAAAAACATCGAATATGACCACTTCAACTACATATTTCAAGTGATGATTCATCAAAACATTTGAGCATGGAAATTTTTCAATAACAAGATAGGTCAGATCTTTTGTTAATAAAAATGCAAGAAATTTGTTATCAACAAAATATGTCAGATCGGTTCGATTTCAAACGATTCAGTTTGTCATCATACAATTTACTTAAATTATGCCGGAACAAATTTTAAATTCTTCGCTTGTCACTTGCACTTGCACGAGGGGGGTTGAGTGAGTTGTACAGTAAAAATAATTCAAAATTCCAATAAATGCGAACAAATGGATCAAAAAAACTTGCATGTAACAAATTTACATACAATCTACATAGCATGTAACGAGAAATAAAGTTATTTTGCATCGAAAATTTTGAAAAATTTCAAAAATTTATTTTCATCTCCTATAGTTTGATTTAAAGTCATTGAACTTTTTGATTTTTTTAAATTTTACCAATGATGGCGTCAGATAGCGAAGTTTAATCTCTTCTAGTTTGGTGCTTCCGCCCAATACTCATATTATGGGAATTTCATATGATTTTCAATGATTAAAATCATTTTTAATGTTCATTGGAAGCCGCCATCTTGGATTTTAAGATGGCGACTGATAGCGAAATTCGACTTCTTCTAGTTTAGCACTTTCACCAAATACCAATATTGTGGGGCTCTCATGCGATTTTCAGTGAAAAAAGCATTTCAAAGTTCAGCGGAAGCCGCCATCTTGGATTTCATGATGGCGTCGGATAGTGAAATTCGATTTTGGCTAGTTTAGCTTTTTCTCTCATACTCATATTGTGTGGGTTTCATTTGATTTCCAGTGATTAACAGCATTTCATATTTCGCGAAAGCCACTATCTTGGATCAATACCCATATTGTAAGGTTTTTTTTGCGATTTTAAATCATTTACAGTATTTTCAAGTTGAGTGTAGCCGCCATCTTGGAATTCAAGATGGCGTCGGACAGCGAAAATTGATTACTACTCATTTAACCCTTTCACCCCATATCCATATTTCGGATGTTTCATGAGATTTTCAGTAATTTACAGCTTTGAAAATAATAGCGGAAGCCATCATCTTTGATTAATGATGGCGTCAAGCAACAAATTTTGTTCCATCTAATTGGGTCTTTTCACTTAGTAGGGGAACTGGACATAAAATGCGCATTCGAGATGCGCCACCAGTATCTCACAAAACAAACATTTTTCAACATTTCTGAAAATGCCAGTCGGTTCAATTTACATTTTTATGCGTTTATAAACATTTATGGACATTTTATGTTTTCTATATTACGTAAATTTGACGAAAAACGAAAACAATTTTTTTCAGGAGCTTTTCTTGCAATTTTTCAACTTTTCTCGAAAGGAATTACGACATCTATCAGCAAAAAATTTCCTGGCATCTGTTCCTATCATGAAGATTGGTCTTGACAATCATCACACAACGAAAAATTTCCTTATTCAATGATTGTTTTTTTGTTATTTTGAGCAATTTTTGTAAACATGTCTAGGCAGGGCAGAACGCGCCATGTTCGTTTTATCTGTACGCATGTTTCATATTTGTTTAAATTTATATGCAGTTTTCATCACAACAATTTTTAGGATATTTATATGTTGAATTGGAAAACGTTTAGGAATATTAAATATATTCGTTTATATTCAAGTTATAAACGAATATATTTAATATTCCTAAATTTAATATAGATTTAAACAACTATTCACAAGAATTTCGGTATAACTGGCAGCACTGCACATACCGTTTGTGCGTAGGGAGCAGTGTTGCAACATCCAAATGTGTACCGCTCATTGAAAAAATCTTTTTCATCTTTACCGAAAACTCAAAAATCTGTACCGAAGGAAACAAAGTTCTGCATTCACTGTGTTGATATGCGAAGATTTTGTTTTCTTATTTTTAATCTTTAAAAAGATACATACTTTATTGCACAAAGTACAGTTTTTAGTTGAACAATCTATGTGAATCAATCTATTTAATCATTTTTTGTTTTCTCTCTTTAAAAAACTGACATTAATTTTTTTTTCATTACAACCACTTCCTAATGTTCATGATATTTATACATAGTTTTATTAAAACGATTTTTGAGCATCATATAATACAACATTTTTCGATCCACCGTTTACCCAGCAAACATTTTTGTAGGTATATTTCTCTACAACTTTGTTATACGTTTCATATACATTATGAAATGATCGTATGAAACTCGAAAAAACAGCATTTACGTACCAAAGTGGAGGCAATATACATACATATTTTCAGCTTCTGGCTGAAGCTATAAGCTTATACGATTTGGGCGATATAGGACACCATATTCATACATACTGAAAGAATGCAAGAAAGCACCAGTTTTTTCTCTCTCAACGCATGCGAAACGTTGCCAACGACAATATTTGCTGCCTCTGTCATTGGGCAATTCTTCCAAATACACCATCAGATTTTTAACAATCTGGTCGCAGAGAGAACAACAAAGCTGTTCTCTCACTTGAACGAAATCCTCTTCAAAATCTGCAAACATGGCGGACTTTTTATCATATCCGACTTAAACCATTTAAACCGACTTCGAGTAACGATTTTTACGACCATTTACTCGCGTTAGATGGAATTACGATTCGCAGTAACGTTTTAAATGACTTGAGTTATCATTTTAATACGATTTCATGTTTGCTGGGTAATCCTAAATAACTTTTCGTTCTTAGGATAGCGTCCAATGTGTCAACACTCGAATGATTACGTACTTTGGTTTTATTGGCATTTACTTTCTAGAAAATGCACTCAACCACGGCTGACGAGTGAGGGATTATAATCAGACATTCAATTATTTGTAGCAAATTTGGAAATCTAATTGTTCCATCGTATACTTCCCAGTAAGGAACTCCTATCGTCAGAATAATAAAGGCTAACTTTTGACTTATCTATTATATAAAATTCTCTTGTAACGGTGTTTGTAGTACTACTCCTCAGAAATGACCCAAACGATTCAAATGAAACATCTATTATCGTCTTTATCTCCAAAATGGCCAGAAAGGATATCCCGAGTGTTGAATCTTGAGCGGATATTCAAAATTATTAGATAAATGTCTTTGTAAATCAAGGTCTTTTAGTTAAACAGCATTCAGTGAAATTGAAGTACCTAGCATTAATTTATTCCGGAGAAAAACTCTTTATGCCAACATAACTGAAATTTATTGAAAATAATCATTTTTTCAGAGAATATGAAAGTTGAACTGTGGTGATATCCGTTTGCACTTGCCTCGGTGTTACATTATTGAAAATCAAGAAAATCACCTTATTATTTTAAGGTTTTGAGTGATGTTTACATGAAAATTTCCAGAAAATAAAATGAACTCATGAAACCATCGTAGCCTGAATAGATAATTTCTTTTCGATCTATTTAATTATAAAAAATTTGCTTTTCAATTAAATGATATTGAATCTGGAAAATATAAAATAATCCTAAATTAAATCCCAGATCACCACCAACAATGTACAGGAAGTTTTGAGTTCAAAAAGTCCCAATGGATCAATTAGAATCTTTAGAATAATGAGTTAAATTGGCACATATTCCCTTTAACATAAAGTAGAAAAAAATGCTGCGTTTCGGTTGAATAACAAAAAAAATTTAAACATATGTTTTCCTCTTTCCAAAACCAATCGTTTCTTCGATTAATGGGGTTAAAGTTCAAAGGAATTAAATTTGCATATTTCTTTATAAAAATTATAAAAAATCGACAGATTTAATGCCATGACAAGTGCTGTTAGGGAACACTTCAAGTTGAAATGTGTCATGTCTATAAATTTTATATCTGGCGAATCTTTTTTGAACATGATCTTGAAGAAAAAATGGATATTAATTCAAACTGCTCCGAAGGGTGAGGATGGTGAACAAAAAGCTGTTTAAAAATGCTGTTAGTAAAAAATCTTTTCTAATGTTTTTTAAATTCTTCAGCTCTAAAAAATATACCATCCAAAGCTAATTGGGAGTTGAAAGCGCTGCGTTAGGCATAATATTAGGAAAATACTCCATAAATTGTCCCGAAGCTCAAATTTCTATTCTCATAAAGATTCATATGCAATATATTTCAATAAATGAGAAACTTTGGATTTCGATTTAAACCTGTGAACTTGAACATACCGATATCAATCAACTTGATGGAATACAATAAATGAAATAGATATGTTATGAACATACAGTTATTTATGGAACAACCCAGACAACCATTTGGTAGGTATATCAAATTTGCAACACAAGTATACGTGCAAATATACGTGTACACATATCGTATATAATGCATCAAAACCAGTATATACGTTAATTTTACTGGTTGTGCTAAACGTAAAAACTTATGCTACACAAATAACACACGACGTATTACAAGACACGACACTTAACGTTTTTACTAACGGAAAAGGGAATTAAATTTACCTTTTTTGTCGACCGGTTTTGGGCTCGAAAATTTTGTTTGAGCAGGTTGAAAAGCGGTGATATGATTGGAGCGTCATCCTCGTTCATAAGTGGCCTTTATAGTATCCGTAAGATTCTCTCTAAACATGGTCTGAAAGTGGCTTACAAAAGTTCAAACACTTTGAAAGATCGACTGGTTTCTTTAAAAGACAAAGTGCTACCGGAAGAGAGATCTGGAATATATGAGATTCCATGTCAAAACTGCCCGGCCGTCTATATTGGGCAAACCAGACGGAAATTCAGAACCAGAATCAAAGAGCACAAAAACGCAGTAGATAACAGCAGGAGCAACGAATCAAGTGTAGCTGCCCACGCGTCAGAACTTAATCATCACATAGATTGGGAAAAGGTTAAGTTCAAAAAATATGTACGCAAAGCGTCACATTTAAACGCATGGGAATCCATGTATATCACCACATCGAAAAGACCACTTATGAACGAGGATGACGCTCCAATCATATCACCGCTTTTCAACCTGCTCAAAAATTTTCAACAACCCGATCATCCTTCGACGAATACTATTGGATAGTATGAACATGTATTAGTGTTTTTCCTTCATCTAGTCAGTCGGACATCGTCCTGTAGATGGGCAACATCGAGCCCGAAACCGGTCGACAAAAAAAGGTAAATTAAATTCCTTTTTCCGTTAGTAAAAACGTTAAGTGTCGTGTCCTGTAATACGTCGTGTGTTATTTGTGCAGTATATACGTATCACTTTGGAGGCCATGTAGATACATTAGCACACATATTCTTCATTTGGATTGTATTGTCGTAATAAAATCATGCAATGTATTTAAATACGATAAAGAATATGCATGGGACGCACATTGTAGGTGCAGATATACGAAAATGAGTTTAAATAACATTCATACGTTATAATCTTTTTTTTTATTAGTTGTTAACCCAGGTGGTAAATCCATTTTACGGATTGCATTCCAAGGCACGGCGAGCCACCGCGTCCCCCCAGTTTGCTACTCTGGGTCCATGGGTGCAATTGGACGACTCATGATACAATGCTAAGGAACACTGTACCCCCTACGCCATAAAGTCCACCTGGGGCCACTGACCTTTGTTCCCACCTCGAACTGTTTGACACACTTTGCTTCAATAGTGGGAGGTCATTTCGCGCTAGTGCGCTCCAAGGCAATACTCGTTTCCGAACCCTCTGATAGCATAGCCTCATTCTAACACAACTCGATGCGCGACCCCTCCTCTGACGAGTTAGGACCCGACATCTCATCGTGTGAATGAGGTCCCCACGTAGCGCAACTACTAACTTTGTGAATCCAGTCCAAGATCCAGAAACACAAAGCGAGTTGTCGACGGCACTTTCTCTGTTCAAACACGCGGGTAGGGGGGGTAAGCCCCCTAGGCCACGTGTAGGACTCAGACTCCTCCGAACTCACAAATAGTGTTGACTTAAGTCACCACTCAGCGCAACTACCCGATCTTCAAGTCGGGCGCTTGACCACCCGAAGCGCAGATCGAGCTATAGAACGCCCTCATCAGGTCACACTCGCGGTTCGGGTGCAACATTTCCCGAAACGCGTGTCGAACCCTGACACCTCCGGCAGAACGTGCCTCTCGGACACTGACGTGTAAACACGTCCCTAAGTGATCGGCCCACCATTGGCCACCACTTTGCGCATCTACTCATTTTGCGAGACGGGTCTATACCCACCGAAGCGCAAAACAAGTTGGCGATCGCTCTCCCTCCGGTCGCATCCGCATATCAGGGTCATGACCCCCCGAAAGCGTGTTGGACCATCACGCTCACACCCAAGTACTGGTACCAAAGTACCCGGGTGCACCACTTCTTCCGCGCGGGTTTGGCGGGACCCGTCGACGGCCTCTAGTGGGTTTGGTGTAGTTCTCTTGGCCGTACATCTGCAATACGCCGGACTTGCAGACACGTTTCCACTCTGCACCACGGGGAGGTGGAACTACGTCGCAGAGCATACGTTATAATCTGTATAATAATAAACGACTTCTGGTTGTCTGGGAAGTTACCTAAAGTGGATTTGTTTAGCACGAGGCTTGCCAAGTTGAAAGATTACGTCGAGTGCTGAAATAAAAAATCGAATTTGCTATGAGAACCTGATACCTAATCATTCGACGATATACAAAAATCCGAATTAAAGAAAAGTTGTTGAAAAAGTATTCATGTAAAATTTATTGAAGGTTATTTTTTTATAATTCAAGTAAAGACCCATATTTAATTAAAATTCTTAGGTTTTAATTCAATAGAATTAAGTGGGACAATTCGAGTAAACGGAAAGGAGGGTAATGTAAAAAAAACTAGGAAAAATGTAAAATGGACACCAAGTTTAACATGGTACGACGAAGTTTACCGGGTCTGCTAGTTTTCCATAAAGTTTTCAATAAACCAAAATGTAGAAACTTTTTATAGTTTTTAAAGTCAAAAACCTGTACAAATCTGTACCAAATTTTGAAAATCTGTCATATGTACGTACAGATTCTGTACCAAAAATGAGCCAAGAAATCTGTACCTGTCTAGATAAATCTGTACATGTGGCAACCATTGAAGGAAGCTGTTCTCGATAACGAACGACAGGAGAGAATTTCGTTCGTGGAAGCAATTTGAAACAAACCAGACAAGTGCCCTACTCAAATCTCTCGAACTTTAAGCTCTCGGGCTCATGATGAGATCTAGATATGGTGGTCTCACTTTGGCACAAAAGTAGGCGAGGGTTGGATGCGGAGGAGGGGGCGAAACGCAGCCGAAATTTGACAGCTGGCTGTTTGGCTGGCTGCTGCCTGGCTGGGATGCCAGGTGCTCAGATTTTTTGTAAAACACGAAGTTTTGCCAATCATCAAGATATTGTTTAGACGAAGATTTCGCCTTGATTTTTGCAAATATAATTCATAGAATCGAAACAAAATCTTCCGGCTTAGCTCCGGGCTGGTAAGCAAAGCTGGAAGAGGTTGACCTATAAACGACGGTGCCAGCTTTGTCGGTAGCAGTGAGTAACATTAATTTTGCATTACTTATTATGACAAATTTATGCTTATCCACATTGTTCGGAAAATCGCTCAAGAAAAGCAATCAGGATTCGTTTCAAGCTAGAATACTTACACCTCCGAGTGCTGTGATACGCACGTGGTGAACGTATCCGTTGAATATTTGTCGAACATCAACACGAACTAGATACATAAAAAATACTATGCCCCATCGGGGGTTACCGTTTCTATTCGTCACGTGGCTTTTCAAATGTGATCGACATACTTGATGATAAGTTTTGAACGTCGTTCCCACAGTCATTCAATAACGCCTATCCTCGCATCATTGTTGATAATGTTCGTTATTGATAGACGATCATGAATGTCTCAGAAGGAAAATCTGGAGGAATACCAGGACCACATGTTGAAAAAAGCCGTAGCACATGCTGGACAGTTCATTACGGTTACTTAGTAATGATTTTGTTCTTCTACGCAAAGCGAAAAATTAAAAATGATATTGCAACCTTTACGCATCGCTCAGAACTGATACACATCAGTTGTGATCCTAGAAGGTTGAAAACCATCAAGGAAGGCAATCACCATCGAGACGTTCGTTGCTGATAGTCTGCGTCCTTCTTTACCATATCATGTTTTGCGGGAATGTTTCAAATACAGAAGCGTCGTTGTCATGCATGATTGTTTATATAATTTGGTTGAAGAAGGAAAAATTGACTGCTTCGATTTTTTTTGCTCTGAATGCAGGAACACATGGCTGACCGAAAATGATTGATTTTCGGAACATTGCCGGCATTGTTCTGAATTTAGATTCCATATCAATATTTAGATACTAGCTGATCCCATACGAACTCCGTTTCGCTTTGAACTTGGAATATGTCATGAACAGTTTGTATGAAAGTCAATAGCCGAAAATTTTCCAGATGCACTTCCGAATTCATTGTTAAGTAATTATTGCAAAAATATTGGACGATTACTATTTCTGTCGTCTGTTACTAAATTTGAAATCAGGAATCAATTGACCGTGCCAAAAAAACCCCTTGTATAAATTTTGACTCGATCGTTGCATAAAAACACTATTATTGCCAAAAAGTTGAACCCCTTTCGGTGGCCTCTTATACAATCTTTGATATCTGAAATTAATTGCCCTTCCCTCGAAACTCCCGTGTGCAAATTTTCAAAGCAATCCAATGCATAATAACGTGAATATTGCTAAAAACAGTAAAAATTTAATTAATATGGACGACCCCTTTCGTCGACCTCTGGCAAAACATTTGACATCTGAAATCGATTGCCCGTCCCCGACAACTACCGTGTGCAACTTTTCATTACAATCAGATGTCAAATAACGACAATATTGCAAAATTATTAAAAAGTTAATATAGACGACCCCCTTTGCCGGCCCCTTACGCTGAATTTGATACCTGAAATCCATTGTTCGTCCCTCAAAACTCTCGTGTACCAATTTTCATCTGAATCCGATGTATAATAACAACAATATCGCATTAACAGTGAATAGTTAATATGGACGACCCCCTTGGGCGACCCACGATTTCAATTTGGATAAGTGGAATCAATTGTTTGTCTCTAATAACTCCTATGTGCAAATTTTCATCCCATTCCGATGTATAAAAACGTCAATATCACTAAGATATTGAAAAGCTGATATGGACGACCCCTTTTGCCGGCCCCTTACACTGAATTTGATACTTCCAATCGATTGCACGTCACTCAAAACTATCGTGTACCAATTTTCAGCTGAATACGATGTATAATAACGTCAATATCCCAAAAACAGCGAAAAGTTAATATGGACGATCCCTTTGGCCGACCCCTTACACAAAATTTGACACCTGAAATCAATTGCTTGTCTTTCAAAACATTCATGTGCAAATTTTCAACACGATCCGACGAAAAGTATCATCAATATCGCGAAAACAATATTTGTCTTGTATGGACGACCCCCTTCAGAAGGGGTCATCCAAAAATCTGAAAACATTTTTCATCATTCCTGGTCCTAATGAGCATCCATGCCAAATTTCAGACCTCTAGCTCTTAAGACGGCTGAGTCTATAGAGGACAAACAAACAAACAAACAAACAAACAAACAAACAAACAAACAAACAAACATACAGAAATTGCTTTTTATATATATAGAAGATAGATGAGCTATCCAACACTTTTTTCTTTCAAAAGCTATCTAGAAGCAGCAGAAAGTGATCGAATCGGATGGTAACATGGCGAGGCGTTACATTACATCGTCCGAGAAGCGGCTGGCCCTCCTGCAGGAACATCTGATCTTCATCGAGATGAAGAAGCTGCTTCAGGAGGACCCCCGTCTGTTGCCATCGCTGCTCCAGAAGATCAAATCGAGTAATCCGGATCTGATGGGTAGCATTTGGGAAAACCAGATAAAGTTTTTGGCACTTTTGAACGAGGGAACCGATGAGCTGAAATATGAAAATAGGCGCAACGTTAGGCACCTGAGCAGCATGTTGATAAGTCCGATGAGTGGGTTGGGGAATCAGTTCGATCCACTGCCGACTGTTGATTGTCCGGAATGGATTGCGCCCCTGAAGGATTCCTGCAGGTGATGCTGTCCAATTGCTAGTCATCCTTGTGTGCAGCAAAGCTCCAGCTCAGAGCTGCTCGTGAGTGGTGGTGAAGGTAGATTAACTGAATATGTTAATATTAAAAAAAACCCGATTTAATACACTTATCAGTGGATTGGAGGCTTTCTTACAGAGTGTCAATTATCTTTGGAAATAAATGACACAATAATGGATTCCTTATTTCTGAATTATTTATTATTAATCTATAAAAAAGATTATGATTAAAGAAAATCGATAGCAAAAATTACTAAACTCAATATAAAAAAAAGGTGCCCAGTACGTTTTTTGGAGGATAAACGAACTTATATTCAACGAGTTCATTTATAATCCAAATAATTCAAACTGTTAAAGTTTGAGAGCCACATATCTCGACGCTCACTAGTGGTCAAGGGGTTAACCTCCTAAACTCTCATGCTAGATGGCGTGGGATCAATTCTCTGCTGTTTTATGAAATTTTTGTCAAATTTTTGATCGCCTTTGTACTTAATTTAGCGATTGCTGGCTACTGCTGCTGAGCAAATGGCTACCTTTTTTGGAGCCAACGTAAGCATGATATGTTCTATGGAATAGAAAAATTTTAAACAATTTTGTTTTTTTTTTGGTTTTGAGATAGGTCCTACAAGAAAAAAAATCCAATTTTTTGATACTAAATTCATCAAAATCGTGAAACCTAGAATAGGAGTTAATGTGTTAAGAACGTTTTTATGGAACATACAAATTCCCGGACATCATCGTAACTCGTCGAGCTGAGTCGATTGGTACCTATAAAGTGGGGTCTTGGACCCTTAATTAATGATATCCCCAACTGACCGTTCCCTATGCCTTTCTGTAAGAAAGCCAAAAACCTTAAGCAGTATTTACATGGTGCAACAGTTATTTGAAAATAAAATTTCGAACCATGTTTATCATTTAATCATGAAAATTATCAATAGCAGAATTTATAGCATTCTTTTAGTAGAACCGATTTATTTTTATTTTCATCCAACACTTTTCGATTCGATTGGAAATACAATAGCTCTTTGGATAAGGCAACAAGAATAAGGAGCAAGCAACATCCGGTTTAGGGTTTTGGTTGTTTGTTCCACCCTTTAAGATCCTTTCTATCATAACGGTCAATGAAAAGATTTTTCTTTTTCGGAACATACGGAAAGACCGAACTGTATAGTTATTTAAAAAAAAGTGTTTAGAATACAAATTAATTCATTGAATTTACTCATATCATTGCTTTATTTTCGAAAACTCAATTTGAATATAATAAAATAAATTAAACCCCAGTTTAGTTGATCTTTCGCGTTTACGATTAGCTTATGCACATACACACACTTTTTTGCCATCTGATTTTTCATCTCTAACACCTGGCATCCCTGTGCCCCTTTTTTCGTAAACACTACAGCCAGCTGTCAAAACTTTTTTCAATATGGCTGAATGGCGATTTGGCTTATGAAATCACCATCCTAGACGCATCATGCTCGGGCTAGTTTTTTCGTTCCCTTTCTCTTCCTCCCTTCAGATCTTACGTTGCGCGATGAAAGCTTTTCGTTCGCATTGAAAAACCTGTGCAATTGTTCGGTTGTTGTTGGTAGGTATCTAGTAAAAACGATGACGTGATGGGAGTCAATCCGAACTGTCACTTGCTAATGGCAACAGAAGATAATAATCAAACAGTAACCCCACCAAGTTCTCCGTAGTAGTGTTTAGACCATTTGGGAAGCTTTTGGGAACATGCATGTAATTAAAAGCGAATAATATTTTGTTAAGAGAAGGTGCTTGCAAGACAAGCCGACGGAAAAAAATATTTTACAAAAATTTACGAAAAATATGCAAACAGTTCTCACATAAGAACAGACCTTACAGATATACATTTTAAAAAATAGAATACTTTAATCAATCCATAAAAATCTAAATAATTTTAAAGCTTTTGCCACTACACTAAACGTCTAAGACACATCGTTGATTCCAGACAAAACCTTTCAATTGACAACGAACAAAATTTAAAAAAGGGCGATGATGGGTAAAATCGATCAAATTGACAGATCTTACAAAAATAACAAATTGGACAAATATGACAAAAATGCAAAAAATGGAAAACTGACAAAATTGAAAATAATAATATTAAAAATGTAAATTTTTTAAAAATTGTCGATTTTGAAAACAATGAAAAATTGATGAAATTGACAGAACACGTATAATTGACAAACTTGAAGAAAAAGATAAAATTGTACAATTTGATAATGATAACGAAATTGATTAAAAATGACAAAGTTAACGAAAATGATAAAATTGACAAAATTTACAAAATTGACAAAATTTACAAAATTGACAAAATTGCCAAAATTGCCAAAATTGACAAAATTGACAATATTGACAAAATTGACAATATTGACAAAATTGACAAAATTGACAAAATTGACAAAATTGACAAAATTGACCAAATTTACAAAATTGGCAAAATTAACAAAATTGACAAAATTGACAAAATTGACAAAATTGACAAAATTGACAAAATTGACAAAATTGACAAAATTGACAAAATTGACAAAATTGACAAAATTGACAAAATTGACAAAATTGACAAAATTGACAAAATTTAAAAATTTGACAAAATTGACAAAATGACAAAATGGCAAAATTGACAAAATTGACAAAATTGACAAATTGACAAATTTAACAAAAGTGAAAAAATTGAAAATAAAATGACAAAATTGATATATTGATGAAACAATTTCGTACAGCTGAAAAATCAAATCATCAATTTTTGGGAAGATTTAAAGACTTCCGGCGTAAATGGTCAGGTAATAAAAAATCCCCATCTACAACCTTCGAGGTTTTCTGAAGAACAACTCGAACTAGTATCGTATATTCAACTCTCTGTTAATTTGAGCTGCTCATATGAGAGTATCAAATTGGTAGCTTCTCTTGAATAAACTTCATGTGAACAACTCACTAGTTCCACCCTGGAAAAGGGGGGCTCGTTCAGGTAGCAAGTAAACCAAAAAGTGCAATCTATTTTTAGCTCCAACTAAAACCATACAAATCAATATTTTTACTTCTCATCCAGCATCATCATCATCATGAGCCAACCAGCTAGCTAGCCCTGCAGATGTCTCGATTTGAACGCTTTTGTCGACAGTTGCTCTCAAAAAGGTGGATCGGTGGAAATTTGAAATTAAATCTAGGTCATACGAAATGCGATTTTAAAACTGAAAAGTTCAAAAGGGTCTTTTTTTAATTGCAATTGTCTCTTGCCATGTGTATGATTGTTTAACTAAGTTTTTGCTTTGAATCGGTTAAAACACCTGTCTATTTTCTACTTCGACACCCTGTTTCAAGGTTTTAGCATTTTTTTCTTTCTCTCTTCCAACAAACCTTTCTTCGTTAGTTGCTACCAGTTGCTTGCTCTGTATGATTGCTAATAAGATTCTCGGCAGGTTTTGAAGAGCTGCTTCCTCGTTCACACTCTTCGCCTTTTATTGGCTGGAATAGTTGAAAGGTTGGGGAGTTGAGTTGAGGATGAAAATAATGGAGAAACAGGATGCGAAAAGGGAAGTCTGTCCGGAGAAAGTCGAGTATGGGGAGATGAATATTCGAAGCAAACTAAATCCAAAATGCTTGAGGCAGTAAAATTCTAGTTATGATGACCCGGAAAAAAACGGAAGCACTGCTTTCGAATGCTCAATTTTTTGAAAAAGATTTATTTTGGTTTTAAACAATTGATGGATTAGAATTGCCCCTCGGTACCCCACTTTCAGACGAGACGATACTGGTGGTTTTATTTACCTTTCGGCCAAAGTGCTGCTTTATGGAACTTTATTGTGGCAGAAATGTTATTGAATTTTAATGGACTTTCAAACGGAAATGACCCTTCAGATCTGTATCTGATGATGGACTCAATGACCGGAGGGATTCGCAGGGGAAAAAAGCGGGAAGGTGGGGTATTTGCTTTGTACTTTCAATCTGGTGTATGGAGAGAAGAGTACTGAGGATGCTATATTTGCTGAGGATGATTATGATGGGGACATCAATGGAGCCGGGGAAATGCGTTCTACTCGTTGTTGACTTTAGGGTCTTGTTGAATTCTTACAATATTGTGAATTTAAATTAAAAAAAGTGTGTTTTTTTAAGAAAATATTTTCCAAAAATCCAATTTTTTATTTGCAATTTATGCTATTCCGTTGTATAAAAGTTTATGGAGAGGTATGCTACAAACAACTTCCAAGTGATGGAGGTCATCAGGTGACCTAAAGGCACAAGTCTTCCAACCGATGCTCCTGAGTATAAAATGAGCATTTATAGCAAATCCTGTAGATAACTTTCAAAACTTACACAATGTTTAATTTTTAAAAAAATTTTATCTTTAACATTTTGCATTCTCAATTTATTTTCTCGTAAAACACGCCCTAGTGACCAAACGCAAATCGCATTATAATTGCCCCCGGGCTTATGAATGGAGGCAAGAGCAAGAGTTGAGTGCGTTACCCTCCACCGTTAAATGCATTCTATTTTCAAAACAAAAGTCAGCAATTATGGCTGCTATTTCTGGATTAATGCGTGATTTCACTCTGAGTGAAAATAGAATGATGCTAGTTTCGACGGCAAGTGCTTTCATTTCAGTCACGATTGTTTGCAAAAAAGTTCTCGAAATAATGCCTCCACTTAGCTACCCGTAGTAGCTCGTTGAAGTGCAGTGTTGAAAAGTATCTAGTTAGTAATTGCTTTTCTGCTGTGGTTTTTACGTTTTTATTGACATTTCGGTGAGAGCCGAAATTAAGCTGTTCCCCGTTTAATTTCCCAAGCGTCCTCTGCATAGGAAATTGGACCGGCAAATGTGTAATTGTCTGGTTTGGAGGTGCAATTTTCGGATGGAATTTGGGTCGAGTTCCTAATTAGTTCAACGGAATTTGTTTGAGAGAATTTCATAATTTGGTTTAATTTTCATACTTTTGAATGGGAAAATCATAATTAACTTTTCATTTATTTTAACAAAAAAAAAACCATTTAATAACATGACGGATATTCAAAAGAAGAAACTGATTTTTAATTCATCATTGTGTGCATTTTATGCTTTAGTACAACTTCTTTAAAGCTAACATATGGACTAGTTGACCCTGATTTGACAACGTCTTCAAAGCTAATGCTATAAGCAATGATAAACCTTAAACTGAATAGTTTTATTCGACATCATACACATTGCTTTAAGAAATACTTCAGAGCTTTCTTAAGACTACCCACAGATCTTTCAAAACTATGTCATAAAATCTGATAGGAATTTTATTGTGAGAGCTTTCTGTTCCGTGTTTTTTTCTCGTGTTATCACCCACTCTCTCAAGCACATGGTGATTGGTGAAGTTCGAATTCAAATAATTTTAAAAATATTTTTATTTATTTATTCTTGCAACTTCAGATTTCTGGTGAAACTTATACGAATTAATATTAAAACAGAATCGCGCCTCAACGAATATCAAGGTGAACCACATTTTAAGCATTTTTTAATTAAAAAATAATAATTGAAGGATATATATATATATATTTCTTTTGCTCAAATGATACAATTTTTTTGCATTGAAATTCATTACCTATATAATAAATAGTACCGCAAACATTGTCAGATTCGTTGAAATATCAATTTTTTATTATTATAATATTATTTTCAGCAAGTTGGCTTCAGTAATTTCGATTGAATTTCACAATCAACATGGAATTTAGTAAGTTAATAATAAAAATCGTAAAGCAATTGTAAAACAGTTTAAAAATTGTTTAATGCCAGTTAGAAAAAAACCATTTTAAAAATGAGCTTTATGATAGTTTGAAGAGAGCTCGAATCACAGCTTAGTTTGACGTTTCTTAAAATGAAATACACGCTCATGGTGGATTTATCCACTTTCGAGTAAGAGAAGTTTGTCGCAATAAATGAGAACATTTCGATTCGTTGATTGGCAAAATACATTAATGCAACTTTTTGTGTTGTTTCGTTTTGACTACGAGGATGGTCGATAATCTTTAAATAACAAGTAGGTATTGATATCAAATAACCTCAGAATGTTTTGGAATAGATCATTTCATGTCATCAAAAGTCTGGAAACAATCTGAATAATAAGGATTCTTTTGAAATACAATAGCGAATGAAACAAAGTTGTTTTTATTTTTCAGATGAATTTAGCTGTGTTAATTTATATCGTTTTGAGAGCCCGGTTTGCTCAAGGCCATCACTCAAAATCCTTTTAAAACAGGTTATGCATCTTAAAAAGAGATAAAAAGTTTATGCGTTTAAACGTTCTCCTCGTATGTACGTACATACGTTTCATCTGTCACACTTGTCACATTCTAATATAAAGATCCCCTGTTTCTAACTTCTGAAAGGATGGGAACAGCGTTGCCAGATTGAAAACCGCTCAAGTCCGTTAGATTTGACGAAAATCGAAAACGTTCTGATTTCGGCAAAATAAAACTTGATGACCTTTTTTTTTTGGTCGTCAGGTAGAATTTTCATTTATCCGCAGAATCCCTTGAATTTATGCGATTATCAGTAGAAAATCCGTAGGAAATGCTGCAAATCCGTAGATTTCGAGCATCGATTCGTAGCTCCGTTTTTTTTTTTTTTTATTTACACAGTATTCCGTCTCACGACATAACTTGACGAACATAATTCCTAAAATTCACTCGGTTCATAGCAACCGTTCTCCAATTTCTCGGGCACCCCACGTTCGCCAGATCACGCTCCACTTGGTCTAACCACCTCGCTCGTTGCGCCCCCGCTCGTCTTGTTCCTACCGGATTCGTAGCGAACACCTGTTTTGCAGGACAGTCGTCCGGCATTCTCGCAACATGTCCCGCCCAGCGTATCCGGCCAGCCTTCAACACCTTCTGGATACTGGGTTCGCCGTAGAGGCGCGCGAGCTCGTGGTTCATCCTTCGCCTCCACACTCCGTTCTCCTGTACGCCGCCAAAGATGGTTCTTAACACTCGTCGCTCGAATACTCCGAGTGTACGCAGGTCCTCCTCGAGCAATATCCATGTCTCGTGCCCGTAGAGAACAACCGGTCTAATGAGCGTCATATACAGGTTACACTTCGTGCGAGGGCTAAGTCTTCTCGACCGCAGTTGCTTGTGGAGTCCATAGTAGGCACGACTTCCGCTGATAATTCGCCTCCGGATCTCACGGCTGGTGTCATTGTCTGCGGTCACCAATGAGCCGAGATAGACAAAGTCTTCGACTATCTCCAGCTCGTCGCCGTCGATCGTGACCTTGTTATTACTGGACAAGCGGGTTCGGTCGGTCTCGGATCCGCAGGCCAGCATGTACTTCGTCTTGGACGTATTAATCATCAACCCAATCCTTCCTGCTTCGCGTTTCAGTTTGCGGTAGATCTCCTCCACCGCCGCAGATGATCTGCCGACTATATCAATGTCATCGGCAAAGCAGATAAGTTGACTGGATCTGTTGAAAATCGTGCCCCGCATTTCGCCCACCGCTCGTCGAATAACACCTTCGTAGCTCCGTAGAAATGCTGAAAATCCGTAGAACTATGGAGAAATCCGTAGATCTGGCAAGGCTGGATGGGAATACCCTCATCTGCTACGTTTTCAGTTTCGTCTGCAATTTTATCCAATTAATGTGTTAAGGACTGCTTCTGGAATATCTCATGCTTAAATCTCTGAAGTGCTTCTTATAGTTTATAAATATCTGACAGGAAAATCTTGATTATTTAAAAAGAATCTTCAGGCTTCAGCTATAAGCTTATTTATGATAGTTTTATTTGATTTACATCAATTTAAAACGAACATAAGCACACCACTATCGAAACCGCATAGCAATATGCCCGAAAAAAAAACCAAACTAAATATTTTCTCGTTTTTCCAATTTCCATCAAAATGGAGAGTGAAATAAATCACCGCACTATTTTGAAAATTTCCGACATAGTCTCAAACACCGCACAAGCTTACGAACGGAGCTAGAGTTTTAAATCGTCATTCCTCTATATTTTGTAAACAACCAAGAAAAAAAATCTGGTTTGGACTAAATTTTTAATAAAAAATAAACCAATCTTGTGTAATTTTCCCGAGAAATCGAATGAAGACTATTTGAGCTGCAACATGCTTCGGAAAGTATAGTTATGGGCCATAACTTATGGCTGAATTTACTCTCGATTCTCCTACATTTTTTATTGAATTATGGAAAGAGTAAGTGACTTTGAAAGAGAGACTTTGAAAATTTTGAATGAAATTAGACCTCTTATATGTGATTTTTTTTTTTCGAGAAAGCGAATGTAGGCTATTTGAGCAACCGCACGTATCGGAAAATGAAGTTATGGCTGTTTTAACCTCAATTTTCCTCCATTTACAATATATTTCAGAAAAAGTATGTTCAGACTTGAAAATTTTGATAAAAAAGAGACCTTTGTTGTATGTTTCTTTCCGTGGAATCGAATGTACGTCTTTGTGGTCGAGTGTCTAGCGTGGTAAGCCAGCATAGGAAAATGGAGTTGTGGCTGTTTTTACTCTCAAATCCCCTAAATTTTTCAAGTTATTCAGCCATAACTCCTTTTTTCGAAGCGTGCGGTGACTCAAATAACCTTCATTCAATTTCTGAAGAAACAAAAACACACACACAAGATAATTCTCGTTTGGTATTAAATTTTCAAATCAAAACATGCATATTTCTTTAATACGTTTGCAAACTGTAGGGAAATTGAGGAAAACAGTCATATCTCAATTTTCCGATGCGTGCTATGGCTAGAATAGCCTACATTCGATTCCTCGGAAAAAATCACACAGGTCGCATCTGATGAGCATAGTCCCAGTTTAAACAAGGTCTTCTGAATTGATTGAAATTTTTTTTGAAAAAAACAAGTGTAAAATAACCATAGCTCAAGTTTGCGATGCGTTTTGTGGCTTAAATAGCCTTCAACCGATTCTTCGGAAAAAATAACACAAAATAAGTCTCATGTGGTTAAAAAATTTCAAACCCGAAAATGTATCTTTTTTTAAATTCATTCATTTAAAATAAAAGGGCAATTAAAGGTAAAACAGCCATAGCTCCCTTTCGAAAAGCGTGTGGTGGCTCGAATGGCCTTCATTTGATTTCTCAGAAAAAATCACATAACACAATTTTCATTTGGTTTAACATTCGCCACAGCCCTTGGTGTAGAGGATATCTTTCAAGTCTTCTAAGCCAGAGAGCATGAGATCGAATCCCGGTCACTGCAAACATAGTACACTTTCTGTGGGTTGTTTTTTATATCATTTGTAAGATGCTAGCCATCATATCCTCGTAAGATGTACGCTAACAGTTAAAAAAAAAGAATCTCTTCGAGGAAACATCGAATTTCATTGAGATCCTGTATGTGTTTGTTTAAAAAAAAAAATCAAGTCCGAACATGCTTTTTCTGAAATATTAAAAAAATGAAGGGTTCCGATGCGTGTAGTGGTGGCTCAAATAGCATTAATGGTATCATCGGAAAAATTAACATAAGATAAGTAGATTTGGTACCAATTTTTTTTGTTCGAATAATGTTAAAAATGAAGGGGAATTAATACTTGAACAGTAGCCGAAAAAAATCTGTATTTTTGAGAAAAAAAATTTCTGGATTTTTGTGATTTAACCCAAAAGTTCTGTGATGGTTTTCTGTGATGC
This sequence comes from Uranotaenia lowii, assembly GCF_029784155.1. Classification (NCBI taxonomy): domain Eukaryota; kingdom Metazoa; phylum Arthropoda; class Insecta; order Diptera; family Culicidae; genus Uranotaenia; species Uranotaenia lowii. The sequence continues at coordinate 198,368,917 of NC_073692.1, forward strand.
TTTTTCCTTCCTATTTTATTGAAAACTCATGATAAATTGGGTCTCTTTTACATTTACGTAGGGTAAAATCAATTGAAATCGCCAATCTCATCATAATTTTGTAATTCAAAGTTTAAAAAAATCTTAATTTTATATTGAAAATATATTATATAAACATGATGATTTCTTGTATGATTTCTTCTTAAAATTATGTGTTCTGTTTTGTAAAGAGATTAATCACTGTAATTTATATGTGTAGCTTAATTTGTCGGTCTTATCGATAAAAAGTGATGTCATTTTTTATGTACATCTTAAGAGTGAGAAATTTTAAAGATGGATAGAAAATTAGAAGAAATGAAACATGATGCAAGTGATTTGTGCTCTGTAACACAGATTCTGGGATGAAAATTTGCTCAAAATTCTGTGAAATTACAATTTTTTTATGATTTCGGCAACCTTTCTTTCCGATGCGTGTGGTGGCTCAAACAGCCTTCATTCGATTTCTCGGAAAAAATCACACAAAAGAGGTCTCATGTGGTTCAAAATTTGCATGTCCAAACTTACTGTTTTCATAAGTAATTTAAAACTATAGGGAGATTGAGTGTAAAATCAGCCATAACTTCATCTTTCGAAGAATGTGCATCTACACCGACATGTCGAAGGCCTTCGATGTAGCAGGAATCAACGAAATTTTAAATGCATCAGCGGGAATTGGTATTGGAAGATATATTTTATCTTGGATCAAGTCTTATCTGGTGGGCAGACAACACTACGCTGTCAAATCTAAGCGTCTTCTGGAGTGCCTCAAGGTAGAAACTTGGGACCGGTGCATTTCATTCTTTTGAAGAACAATCTATCGGATTCCCTTTCGGATTCTTTCGTACTGATTCACACAGATGATGTGAATCTATTTTTGCCTGTGAAACCAATTTAATATTGTAGAAAACTTCAAAAAGATTTAAATGTATTCTCTGCAGTATTCTCTATTTTATGGACCGAACCAAGCTGAAAGTAAATACATAATTCAAAATGCGCAGCAATATATGTACATATTTTACAAGAAGCAGTTCACCGATCCAGTGTATAAGATTTAGCCATCAAATTGATTTCTGGATTGATCTTCAGGGATCTCATCAGCAGTGTAAGGTAGCAGATCGGCTCGCTTTATTCGGATTTGTAGGAAGTTTCGGTGGATAATTGAAGAGCCCTGACCATTAAACGCTTACATGATAAATAGCTTAGTGCGATCGAGGTTCGATTTCGTGAGCACAGTTTGAAGCCGGCCCATGGCCTTATCAAGCACCAATGATTCCGAAATCACTCAATTCTCATGAATAACACTTGTTTAGGTGTATTTTTCGGATCGATGCGTGACGAAAACTAAGTCTTGTAGCAGTCGTACAGCTCAAGCTGAAATTTTTGAGTTTTATATTTAGATTGAGGTTAACATATTGAATGTTGTGCGTACTCACAATTATTTAGTGTTCGCCACACCTAATGCTATTACTGTGTGGTCTTTTCAAACAAGCTGCTGTATCTTTCGACCTAAATATAATAATTATTTGATAACATTTCAAAATATGATTAATGACCATCTGAACTTACAATTCCTCTTAAATTACGGTTTTTAGAACCTTTTAGATAAACAGTTCGGGAACTGATGGTGATCTCCTAACCTCAATCAACAACTTAGCTTCACGTAACTATGCGCAAACCTGTAGAAGATGATATCACTTTGTGATTCTCAATGATGAAAGTTCTGGTACACTTACGGTGATTTAAGCTCAATAGGTTTTATCTAAAGTTTCTTATAAACTTCGTAGGTAGCTGTTAATGCCTATTTCAGCCCTTCCACATAGAGTATTCCAACCTGTACAATGAGGTTTTAATTAATTTTACGTTTGGCTGAAACTATTCTGCTACATACCAATGATTAGACAATTTTTAGATTGTTGTAGGTTGGTTCAAGAAACTATAACTTTTTCACTAAGAAACTTCCACCGTTTAACTATTTAATATACAAGTTTTATGAAACTTAGTAACTTGTGTGTCCACGTTTACTAGTATACTTTAATCTTCTATCTTTTTGCCAGGTCATCAAATTTCTGACATTTCTACGATTTGTAAGAACTACAATAATCTGTCCCTGAATGACGAAACCTAGGCCGTGTCAACACCCCCACCCGTAAATCCGGTCATGTCTAAGACTAGCCGGACTTACTACCGACTCCTAGTTCTAAAACGGCGAGGTTCACTAATGCTTTTCGATGGATTCCCTTGGCTGTACGGACCATAGCCTGCCGCACTCGTCCATCAGCTCCTTGGATAATTTCTTCAACAACTCCTCTGGTCCACTGTTTGCGTTCTTTACCGTCTACCACAAAAACTAGATCACCTTTACAAATTCTTCGTTGTTCAACGAACCATTTGGAACGCTGATTGATCGTTGGAAGGTATTCTTTACACCATCTTTGCCACATTTTATCCGCCAAATATTGTGAACGTCTATAGATATCCTTCAATGCGTCGGCAAGCTCTGTCTCCGATGTGGGTTGACGATCTATTGCTTTGACTGGTCGCAGGAAATGGTTCGGGGTTATGGCTTCATCTTCAGTCGGTTCATCCGGTTTATATGTAAGTGGACGCTGATTTATCATGTCTTGTGCTTCAGATAAGGTAGTCCACAATATTTCATCGGTCAACTTTCGCCCATCGTTCAACGCTCTCATAGATTCTTTTACAGAACGAACCATCCTTTCCCAGATACCCCCCATATGAGGAGTACCGGGAGGATTAAAGTGCCACTTTACATGTGGTCCTGAAATGGCTTCGGCGCATTGATAGTTAATCTGTTTTCGCATTTCGTTCCATGCCCCAACAAAATTAGTACCATTGTCGGAGAAGAATTCCTCTGGGCTTCCTTGCTTACAGACAAATCGACGAATGGCCATCAAGCAGGACGGCGTAGACATTCCATAGACCACTTCAAGGTGTACAGCACGTGTAGCCATACACGTGAAAACAGCCACCCACCGCTTTTCTCTACGTCTTCCTACAGCAACTTCCACGGGACCGAGATAATCAACGCCAACTGCACTGAACGGTCCGACTGGGGGGTTCACCCTTTGAACTGGTAGAGGGGCCATAAGAGGAGCTTGAGGAGAACATTTATATACTCTGCACCAAGTACAAGTTTTAAACACTTGACGAATTAGTGCACGTAACCCAGGAATGTGAAACTTTTGTCGTATTTCATTGAAAGTAGTTTCACGGTTGGCGTGTGCATGGCGAACATGGATATCTTGAAGAATGAGGATGGTAATTGGATTTTTCTTGGGTAGAATAATTGGGAATTTTTTATCGAACGAACATTCTGCGCTTTCGAGGCGACCCCCCATGCGCAAAATTTGTTCGGCATCGAGTATGGGAGTAAGTTTATAAAGTGGGCTACTTTTGGGAAGCTGGCCTAATTTTCCCTTCGTCTTCATGGCAGAGATTTTTAAAAGAGTACTTACTTCATCAGGGAAGCCCTCATATTGAGCACGTTTCCAAAGTATTCCTTCGGCCTTCCGAAGTTCTTCTTGTTGAAGTGGAAGTTGTAGTGTTTTTAATTGAATTAAAATCCGTTTTTCCTGTGTGACTACAGCTTTCGCACACCACAGGGGTTCTCCAGCTTTTTTACGTCTCAAATTACAAATGTATCTGTAAATTGTCGCGGTAACCCGCAACAATCTTTTCCAGGTAGAGAAGGTTTCTACATCGATGATAAATTCGCTTATTCCATTTACGTCTATTTCGTGATGTGCAAGAAATGCTGTTTTCATTTCTTCACATGTGTTAGATGGAACACTCTCAGAAGGCCATTCGTGCTCGGGTTGATATAAAAACGATGGACCAGTAAACCAGCAGCTGTTTGTGTGTAAAGGCGGACCAGAGCCCCATTTCGTCATAACGTCAGCGATATTTTGTTTGCTAGGAATCCAATGCCAATCACTTATATTAGAAAGTTCCTGAATTTCCGTGATTCTAAAGGAAACAAACGACTGATATTTATGTGGCTCAGATCGTACCCAGCTCAACACCGTCTTAGAATCAGTCCAAAAGAAACATTTTGAAGCCTTTAAACTGTGATTTTGCTTCACGACATTCACGAGTTTTGCGCCTAATAGAGCACCCATAAGTTCCAAACGTGGTATTGATACTCGCTTCAAAGGTGCGACTTTGCTACGCGACATCACAAGTGAACAATTCACTCCAGCAGCAAAAATGATTCGAAAATATACTGCACATCCATATGCAAGTTCACTAGCATCCGTGAAAGCGTGAATCTCCACCGATGTAACTTTTTCGTGATGCAAATTACCCAAGTAGCATCGAGTGATACGCGTTTCTTCGACTTGAGAGAGAAGGCCAATCCAACGTTTCCATTTCGTACAAGCTTCATCGTCAATTTTTTCATCCCATTCACAGCCACTTCGCCATAAGTCCTGGACTAGCAACTTTCCGTGCACTGTGAACGGGGTAAGTAAACCCAGCGGGTCGAAGAATCCCATAACACAGCTGAGCACAATACGTTTCGTTGGCCTTTCATCTCCGGTAAAGTATTTACTCATATCATCTCGGTGAGCGGTTGAGAATGAGAAGACATCCTCGCGGGGATCCCATTTTATGCCCAACACCCTTTCGTTGTCACTCTGTTTGTCTTTGTTGAAGTTAATCGACTGTATACTTTTTGCTGCTCCCATTTTTTCGAGAAATTCTTCTGAGTTTGAGACCCAGTTGCGGATCTCAAACCCGCCCTTACTGTGGATGTATTTGACTTCCGTAGCTCTCTGAACAGCTTGCTCTACCGTGTTAGTGCTGTCAAAATAATCATCGACGTAGTGGTTGTAGATTATAGCTTTGGATGCCTCGGGGTACTGATCCGCGAACTCTCGGGCATTGTGATTTTTAATATGTTGGGCAGAGCACGGAGAACAGGTCGCTCCAAAAGTAGCTACGTCCATCACAAAGGTTTGTATAGGTTCGGAGGGATCGTTTCGAAACAAAAACCTTTGCGCTTGTTTGTCCTGGGCCCGTATGCGAATCTGGTGGTACATCTCTCGGATGTCACCACCAAAGGCCATCCTGAGCTCGCGAAATTTGCTTATCACCGCCGGGAGTGACACTAACATATCTGGACCCTTCAACAAATGCGAGTTCAATGACTTTCCCTTAACCGTGGCTGCTGCATCCCAGACCAGACGTACTTTATTTGGCTTTTTGGGATGAAGCACCACGTTAAGCGGTAAGTACCAAGTCTTCTGTGGTTCCGTGGTTAATTCTTCGGGTGTTATTGTGTGAGCATATCCCTTTTGCACGTATTCTTTTATTTGAGTGCATACATTAGCGTAAAGTTCAGGGTTTCTAGCTAAACGATTCTCTAGTTGCTGCCAACGTCTTAAGGCCATAGCATAACTTTCCGGAAAATGTGGTTCATCCGTATTCCACAGCAATCCGGTTTCGAAACGGTCACCAATTCGGATTGTGGTTGCTTCTAGAATTTGAAGCGCTCTTTTGTCCTCCTTGGAATATTGCTGAACTGTTCCCACAGGTTCTTCCAAAACATATTGAACTTTCAAAAGGTCATAAAGTTCTTCATTCGTGGTCTTCATGTGGACGTTAACATATCCACTTGCTTCACCTGACGACTCTCCATTTAAAGGCCCATAAACAGTCCATCCTAGCTTGGATCGAACTGCAATCGGTTCGCCAATTTTTCCACTTACTGTTTCCTGCGGTGCTATCACGTCGATATTATTAAGACCGATGAGGATTCCAGGCCTTGTCTCCTCGTAAGGTTGAACTGGTAATCCATTTAAGTAAGCATACTGCTCAACGAGTTTATTGAAATCAAGTGTTTGTTTTGGTAGCAACAGTTTTTTTACGGTGCGAACGTTTTGTAGCAACCACTGCTGGTCACCCGAAGCAGATGAGATTTCGATATTGGCTCTTAGAGAATTTTTTTCAATCCGTGAAACATTCGAGGTCCATTTTATTGTGAGCTGCTCTTTCTCACCTTTCAGAGACAGTTCATTAGCCAAAGATTTTTCTAGTAAAGTAACAGATGCTCCTTCATCGAGGAAAGCAATCGTGCGAACAGTCCGACAACCAAACTTCAAGACTACTGGAATCATGCGAAACATAATTTGAGCTACGCTCTTCGGAAAGTGAGTGTTGACCACAACAGTTTCATTTGACGGGTGAAGTAATGGATGGTGTCGCTCACGGCATTCTCCTACATTGCAACGGATTTTATTAAACCTACATGGTAGTTTGCCGTGATCGTTGAGGCAGACATGGCACAGTTTCCATTTGTCTGCTATTTCGAAACGTTGTGCTGTCGATAATCTGCTGAAATCATCACAAAATCGCAATCGATGATCCGTACGGCCGCATACCTTACAAGGTTTTTGTGAGTGATACACTTGATCGGTGTTATCTTCACAGCTGTGACTGTACAGGGCTCCTCTTTCTACACCTTTGGCTTTTGAGGATAATTTGTTTTCTGATAACAATTCAACATCGGCGTTTGCTTCACAGGCTTCAGTAACGATGCTCGAAAGGAATTTGGATAACGTACGAAGAGTTACGGTTGCCTTTCGTCTCTTGTAGCGGACCCATTCCCTCTTATCATTCGCTGGAAGTTTATCGACGAGGTTCTGTATGAGCATCGGATTAATTAAGTGTGAAGACAATCCTGCTGCTTCGATATGCTCACAGAGTTGTTCAACAGCATTTCCGAAGGGAATGTAAGTGGCAAGTTTGTCTGTTCTCGGATTTTGCAATTTTCGCACTCTTTCGATATAGTGCTGCAACAACAGTTCGGGCCTTCCATATAGCTGACGGAGTTTTTTGATTACTTTTGGAACTAATTTTGGAAACAACAGATGACCTCTAACGTTTTCCAAAGCTGGGCCAGTCAGGCTCTCTTGCAGACGAACCAGATTTTCTACATGATTGTATCCACAAGCTTCGGTAGATGATGTGAAGCAGCTGATGAATAGTGGCCATTCTTCAGGTTTGCCAGAAAACTGAGGCAACTTACGGGTAAATCCATTTCGATTGGCCAGTTGTGCTTTAGTTGGTTTGGTCGTAGATACCAAGCTGTGATTATCTGGAATGCTTCCGAATTCTGAATCCGAATCGGACTCTGTAGCCGTATCATCTGTGGTATTCTCGCTAGAGTCTTCATTGTGGATTCCATCCATTTTTGTACTCGAGTGCTTGCTGAGTTTACTTGAAAACGTCGTTGTTCTAGCAGGTGGAATATTGCCTTTGGGTAGAGGTGTTGAGGTTTTTTTGCTATGTGAACTAGAGGGAAAGGCACTCTTTGCATTCACAGTCAATTCTGCCAACTCTTTGTCTAGTTCATCCATCTGTTCTTGATAAGAGCTGCGCATGGTTTTTAACCGGTCAATATCAGTCTTTTTTTCTTCGAGGACTCTTTCCAGCATTTTTTGTTCCAGTTCTCTTTCACGCGCCCGTAGCTCTCGTTCAATGGCAAACTGTCGTTCTTTCAGCTTGATTTCAAAGTCTTGGCGCTCCATTTCCAAAAGACGATCAGATTCCAACTTGTTCATTCTGGTTTCTTGTTCATTAACATCCACTTTGCGTTTGGTTTCATCAGAAGAACTAGAATGACGGTCAGATTTGGCAGTGAGTCTTTCAGATGCTTCTGTTCTCTTTGCTACTGCGGCTTTTCGAGCAGCAGCGGCGGATTCTTGTTTTTTTAAATATTTCGAAAACATCTGCTGACACAGCTCAGCAGGGCAGAACCATTTCTTCTGCTTTTTGATTGATTCCGTAACCCCTACGCACCGGAAATGGAACCAGCCATCACATCCGTTACAGCAAATCATGCCTTCATTTTGATTAGAAGCAGATCCGCAAGTGACGCAGGGGGTCAGTGTGTAGTCGGATCCACCAATAGCACCTTCCATTTTACGATCCGAATTAAATAATTCTTGAGTTTGTTTAGGTGTATTTTTCGGATCGATGCGTGACGAAAACTAAGTCTTGTAGCAGTCGTACAGCTCAAGCTGAAATTTTTGAGTTTTATATTTAGATTGAGGTTAACATATTGAATGTTGTGCGTACTCACAATTATTTAGTGTTCGCCACACCTAATGCTATTACTGTGTGGTCTTTTCAAACAAGCTGCTGTATCTTTCGACCTAAATATAATAATTATTTGATAACATTTCAAAATATGATTAATGACCATCTGAACTTACAATTCCTCTTAAATTACGGTTTTTAGAACCTTTTAGATAAACAGTTCGGGAACTGATGGTGATCTCCTAACCTCAATCAACAACTTAGCTTCACGTAACTATGCGCAAACCTGTAGAAGATGATATCACTTTGTGATTCTCAATGATGAAAGTTCTGGTACACTTACGGTGATTTAAGCTCAATAGGTTTTATCTAAAGTTTCTTATAAACTTCGTAGGTAGCTGTTAATGCCTATTTCAGCCCTTCCACATAGAGTATTCCAACCTGTACAATGAGGTTTTAATTAATTTTACGTTTGGCTGAAACTATTCTGCTACATACCAATGATTAGACAATTTTTAGATTGTTGTAGGTTGGTTCAAGAAACTATAACTTTTTCACTAAGAAACTTCCACCGTTTAACTATTTAATATACAAGTTTTATGAAACTTAGTAACTTGTGTGTCCACGTTTACTAGTATACTTTAATCTTCTATCTTTTTGCCAGGTCATCAAATTTCTGACATTTCTACGATTTGTAAGAACTACAATAATCTGTCCCTGAATGACGAAACCTAGGCCGTGTCAACAACACTGAAACGTTTTCAACAGTGAGAGCTAAACCGAAGTTGTCGGTTAATTTCACTCCCAACGAGGCAAATATTGTGTATGACTGCACTGCTCCGAGAATCAAAGAAATGAGATTTGAAAGGGAAGCGTTACTCCTACAGTTGGGATTCTCAGCTGAGTGAGGTGCTATCTGATTTTCAGTTTCTTGTTTCTCTCAATCACTTTTTTGCTTGCTCACTCATTCGATCACTGATCGATGATCGAATGTTGTCTACCTGGTTTATCTTGCTTTGTTGTTGCTGTAATTGTTTTTAGTAACAGTCATTCAAGCCCACAGGCAGTGTTTATATGTATGTGTATGTGTATGCCGGTATGGCAGAAAATACTTAGGCAGTATGAAACGATGCAAGGCCGCATTGATTGAATTCGAGTGAATGCGTTAGTGGCTTTTCGAATTGGATCATGTGTCAGTTAGTATCTCACTCACTTCAAATGCTTTTTGACTTTTGTTAACATTGATCTCTCATTGTCGCTCTGCCAAATTCTATATGTTATATTTAAGAAGAAACTCTATGTAAGAAAATTTTTAAGTAGTTCGGATAACGGGCTTTGCCCAAATATCCTTAAATAAATAAAAATCATTTTTCAAAAGTTTAACCTGTATCATCGTTGTAACCGTTTCAGATTTGTTCAGAAGGATGGCAAATCATAAAAAAAATTCAAATGAACTGCGTGGGATGGAAATATTTATTGATTTTATGCTATAAATAGCCTCACCGGTGGCGGTCCCAGCTGGATCAGCCATAGCAAAGTTTCCTGACTAAATAGATTGAAGGTTTGATCCCTCGAAGCCCCGGCACCGGTTTCACTCATTCATTCATTCATTCTTCGGTGACAACTCCCCCGTGGTAGGTTGTAGGACCTTGTCCAACGGACAGGCACAGGACGATTAAAACCCCGGTTCCAGGCCAACAACGACGACCGGGATGTCCTGTTTTACTACTCAGCTTCTTAATCACAATCCCCTCCACAGCAGCAGCCAGGCAGCGCCTCGGGAAAAAATGTCGATCTCAATGTTCATTATCTCATTGGGGGTTTAAGAAAGTAATCTATTTTACAACAATTATGGACCGTTAGGGGACTGATAAATGACTTAGTCATAATTGAATTAATTTTGATTGGATGAAATTAATGAGCTCCCTAATGACGATAAAGACTCTTTCAAAAATCCTCCTTGATGGGTGGCAGTGTCAAAAATATAGTGGAAATCTACTTTGGGAGAACATGGTTTCATTTGTGGCCGTTATCTTGACACTAATTGCTTATTATGCCTTCCAGCCGTTTTAAGTCTGTTTATTTAAACAAATTTAAAAAAAAACCCTATAAACAGTTGAAGTTAAATATGAGTTTTATAAATTTAAGGAATCCAATCGGATAGAATATTCCTTTAAAACATGCTTCCTTAGAACTTTTGCATCGATTTGAACTTAATACCCAACAGTTGGAAAATACGAATTAAAAATGGACTCTGATGACAAGTGTTCGTAGGATGACGTGGAGAGATACGCCCAATATTCGTTCCAGTTTTGTCATGCCTGTCAAAGACCCTAACCTAAATGAACAAAGCCTTAATTTAAATCTCCGTTATCAATACCATAGTCGTTCGCAAAAAACGCGGCATTTGACAAAAGCTAATAGATGTTAGAGTGGTTCAAAAATAAAAATTAAATCCATTTTTCTTTAAAGCTGACTTAGATTCATAAAAGTTTTTTTTTGCAGTTTAATCAACTTACATTTACATTTTTTAAACTCAAATGATCGATTTGTACGCATGGACATGTGGTAGTGAAACGAATGACAAACCATGACTTATTTTAAATGATTTGAAAATTAAAATTTCAGCACTGGTTTTAATGTTCATGATTAGTTTTTAATATCTAAAACAGTTTCGATTAGATAAATCATGGGAGTGAAATGTTGTGACTGCTTTGAAAATTTTATTAAAAACGACTTCTAAAGAATTTCCATTTTTACACAAAATATGCCAACCAAAACATTGAACCCACTCAGCTTCCTTTTTCGAGCGGCCGCCCACCAAAGCAAATGATGAAATATAAATCCCAAAAACGCGAATAAATCCTTCATCATTTGAATAGAAGAACAAGGACGACGAGCGACGTTCGCATTTGCCTGTAATGTCATCCAATGAATAATGATTTCATCAGGAGTCCAATTTCGCCCCAAATGGGAAAATGTATTGCGTCGGACGAGAGCGGACGAGCGAGTTTCGTCAATTGTTTCGGGCCATTTGGAATTTTATTGAAGAGGCATCACCTTTGAATGGTTGGAACGAAATGGAACAGAGTCGATTGAAAACCAACAATGACTTTAAACTATTTTTGATTAGTCATTTCAGTAAAATTTTGTCCTACAGAATGGAGAGAAAACGTGGGATTTTAAAACTTAATTACAAGTAAAGTTCATTTATGTTTTTTTTTTATTTTCGTATTAAAGATGTATGAAGAAAAATCGCTTCCATCCAGCTTTTTGAAAGTAGACATAAGGTGGAATGAGAAAGAAAACAGTAATTACTTCGATAGCTTTTATGTGGCTCGAACTTAAGAATGGCAAAATTTGAAAATATTTGCTTAAATAGATATGAAGAAACACAATGAAATATTTATTTTTCACCTGCTCCGGAATGAAAATATTCGGTCGAAGAATTGTTTGAAAATTTCGATATTTAAAAAATCATCTGGTAACATCCAAACCTGTGTTTATCAAATGTTGTGATAGTTGATTGAGTTGTGCCACATTTTGTATATAAAAACCTGGCAAAATCCAGACATTTGATTTCAAAACTGATAACCAAAAATTGTCGAAACTCTGAAATTACTTATCAGAAGAAAAAAAATTAAAAATACATCCATCTGAATTTGTTGACAGATTTTAAATCGTATTCCAGGCTTCTTAAAAACTTTCAAGATCATTTTATAAAACTTGCTCAAAAAATTTAATTCTGGAGGCACAAATAAAAAAATTAGGGGCGAGTGGGGTAACGTTGGCCATTCTGAATATCTCAGATGTGTGTTGAGATAAAAATCTCAATCCAAGTGTCATCGCCGTCGCTTTGCGTAAGCATCTTGTTCTAAAAAAAAATTGTTAATTTGGGTGAAATTTATGAGGAAAAATTAAAATTTTTGCATCAAAATTTAATTCAATGTTCGATGCTTTCCAAACTTCTTATAATTATGCTAACAAAATTATTATGACTTTACGATTCCCTCATAGATCCAAATAGATGTTTGAGTATTATGAAGTGGAACGCTAGACCTTTGCTGGCTAACCAAGATGAATTCTTTTTATTTTTGAAAACTCAAAACATACATATTGCTGTCATCACTGAAACTTTTTAAGGCCGGACAATAACTTGAAAAGAAATGCTATCTTTAAAATTTTACGAAATAATCGACTTGATCGACAAGGTGGGGGTGTAGCTATTGTCATCAATAGTCGTCTCAAATTTAGATTTCTTTCTTCTTGCAGTACAAAAGAATTGGAATTGAATTAGAAACTTTTATGGGGAAAATTATAATTGTTGCCGCATATTTGCCTTTTCAATGTAGCAGTGATTAGAAAACATTTTTGAAGAGAGATTTACAAAAACTCACCAGAAATAAGTGTAATTTTCTTTAATTATTGACGACATTAATGCAAAATGCAAATATTTCATAGAATTCTAATGGAAATATTTTATTTAACGACTGCGCTGCAGGTTATTATACTGTTGAATATCCTAATGGGCATACTTGTTTTTCTTCAATTAGAAATCCATCCACAATTTATTTGGTTCTAACGGATTTAGGCGAGCATTGTAGTCAATTAGTTTCTCATGCGGACATGCGGACCTCGATTGAGACCACCTTCCAGTAACTTTTTCTTTATCCCAAAGTCCAATTGAAAACCCTTTAAAATCAACCTTTAACTTTCAAAAAGCTGACTGGGAGCGATATAGGAATTTTATTGAATGTAATTTGGATGTAAAAGTTCCACTGAATTCAATAGAAGATATTGATTTGGCTGTAGAAAATTTGACAATTTCAATAGTCAATGCTTAAGCCGCTTCAATACCTAAAGTAAAACATAAATTTAATCAACCTTTGATCGATGATGATCTTCAGTTATTGATACGACTGAAAAACATTCGTCGTCGCCAATATCCACGAACTAGGGATCCTTATTTGAAATTTATTTATTGTGACCTTTAAAAAGAGATCAAACGTCGTTTAAATTTTATTCGTTACGAATATTTTGCAAAAGCAGTAGAGGACATAAAATCCTACTCAAAGCCATTTTGGAAAATTAACTTAAATTCTGAAAAAGCCCCAGAAGCCAAGTCCCACTTTGAAAGATGGAGATAAACTTTTTTTACACTAATGCAGAAAAAGCTCAAAATTAGCCCAACAATTTGAGTCTGCTCATGATTTTAATTTAAACGTTGTTAGTCCAATTGATGCCCAAATTTCCCTAGAATTTTATGATATTCTTTCTAAGCAAATTGTGTTTGAAAGTTCTTGTGAGACAAATATTGATGAACTTAAATTGATTTGCAAAAAATTTAAAAATATGAAAGCCCCAGGGGAAGATGGGATTTTCTATATTCTTATTAAAAAGTTGCCTGAAAGCACTTTAAATTTTTTAGTTAAAATCTTCAATAAATGTTTTCACTTGGCTTATTTTCCAAATAAATGGAAAAATGCCAAAGTAACTCCAATTTTAAAACCTGGAAAAAATGCTTCAGAGCCTTCGAGTTATCGATCAATTAGTTTGCTCCCTTCTTTAAGTAAACTATTTGAGAGAGTTATTTTGAATAGAATGATGATTCACATTAATCAGAAATCTATTTTCCCTGATGAACAATTTGGTTTTCGTCATGGACATTCTACTACACATCAACTTTTGAGTGTAACTAATATGATTAACGCTAGCAAATCTGAGGGTTATTCAACTGGTGTTGCTCTTCTTGATATTGAAAAAGCTTTTGACAGTGTTTGGCACAAAGGTTTAGTAGCTAAATTAGCTCGATTTGATTTTCCTGTATATCTCACCAAAATTATTCAAAATTATTTGACTAGCCGAACCTTACAAGTAAGCTATCAAAATTCATGCTCTGAAAGGACACCCATTAGAGCTGGTGTCCCTCAGGGTAGTATACTTGGGCCAATCTTATACAATATTTTTACTTCTGATCTTCCTGATGTACCAGAAGGAAAAGGTAGAAGATTATTTGCTGATGATACTTTGCTTTCAGCCAAAGGTCGAAATTTACGGGTGGTACGCAGTAGATTGCAACAAAATTTAAATTCCTTTTTGAATTACTTGAAAATGTGGAAAATTTCTCCTAACGCTTCCAAAACTCAACTTATTTTATTTCCCCATAAGCCAAGAGCTCAATTTTTAAAACCTAATGAAAATCATTCCATAACTTTTAATGGGGTTTCATTAGAATGGTCTGATCACGTGAAGTACCTGGGACTTACACTTGATCGGAATCTTACTTTTAAAAATCACATTGAAGATATTCAATCTAAGTGTAATAAATATACTAAATCTCTTTATTCTCTCATCAACAGGAAATCCAGGTTGTGTCTGCGAAATAAGATGTTAATCTACAAACAGGTATTCCGACCAGCGATAATGTATGCAGTTCCGATTTGGTCTAGCTGCTGCGCGACGAGGAAGAAGGCCATCCAGAGGATTCAGAACAAGGTTCTGAAAATGATTTTGCGGCTTCCACCTTGGCACAGCACCGAAGATCTTCATCGGATTGCGGGCATTGAATCAATCGAAGAGATGGCCAACAAAATCATCTCCAACTTCAGAGGCAAATCGATGCAGTCTTCCATCGCAGAGATTCGTTCTCTCTATAATTAGTTTTAATATAGGATAGTCTCAGTTTTTAGTAGTAAGTTTAAAATATTTTTGACATTACAGGATGTTCTCCTACATAAAAATACTTGATTGCACTCAGCAAAATTAATGCAAATAAATAAATTATAGTGATTAATAAACTATAGGGCTCTGGACAGTTCATCATTGAACTGAACACCTAATTTAATGTAATAATCTATATATATAAAAATGAATGTTTGTCTGTCTGTCTGTTCCCTATAGACTCGGAAACTACTGAACCGATCATCGTCAAAACTGGCATCTGAGGGTTTTTGAGGCCGGGGATGGTTTCTGTAATAGTCAAAACTCCATCCGACTTAAGGAAGGAGAGGCTTCCATACAAAATTTGTAGTTTTTCGAAACAAATTAAAGTCATGACATCCATTTTCTTGAGATTTTTTTTCCTTTGGGCGGTTTGTTTTTCGTCTCTAGGGTCGAGGCGTCGTGAGCCAACGTCGCAAAAGGAAAGTAACCCAGGCATAGCATACTGGTCAGTAGGAATATTTTGGCGCGTATTTCTCAACCAAGCATATTTTCAATGCAAGGGGTGGCGATGGTGGCCTTGATGTGATTTTTTTTCTACTTGATTCCTTGCTTATTTGTACAGCACATGGTTATGAATGACGCCTAGATATGACCCAGATTGACATTTTGCGGATCGAATAGAACATATACCCCATGTTCAACCGTTCAACTTTTCTCTGTTCCAAAAAAAAATAAAAAAATATGTTTTCTTCTAGACATTGTTATTTCGGCCCAAATTCACAACTGAAACGAATTTAGAAATGAAAATGGGATCTTTTGATTTTAAATAATTCTGAAAAAAAAACATCGTACTTTTTGCTTACACGTACTTAACATGAAAAGTGTTTTTGTGTTACATGGCTGCATAAAAGAGACTTTTGATCCGCTCCTTTTTGAAAAGTTAGATTTTAGAACTGCGACTGGAAGCAAAATTTTTATGAGAAATTTTTAAGTAAACCCTTAAAGTGTTAAAAACAATATTCCCTCCTGTTAACTTACACCGTGGGACAAGAGCAAACGTCGAACTTTTAAGAAATTCATCCTATGATTCAATATGTTGGAAAGACCAGAAGGGTTATTCCGAATGTTGAAACTGAAGCGGATGTTTAAAATTCTTAAATGTCTTTGTAAATGAAGGTCATTTGCTTTGAACAGCATTCGTTAAAAGTGGAGTAACAAACATATATTTATACTGCTGGAATACTGCAGATATATCAATGAAACTTGATAAAACAAACAAACAGAAATTAGCATTAAATCCATTTTAAAGCCATTACTCTGACGCATCTGAAAATAAACTTCGCATTTACACTCGCCCCAATATACGGGACAAATGTTAACTTAAAAAATTGTTTTTGCCAACATTTTTGAATATTTGACTTTCAAAGAGAAAATGAAAAACGCTAAGAATTTATTTAGTAATGCAACTGATATTTTTTTAAAAAATATTTCTGTTTTTTGCTTTAATAAATTTATTAATAAAAAAAAAAATTGCACTGTGTAAAATCGATAGTTTTCATACCGTGATAAGTGCTGTTTGGGAAAACTTC
Source organism: Uranotaenia lowii (assembly GCF_029784155.1). Classification (NCBI taxonomy): domain Eukaryota; kingdom Metazoa; phylum Arthropoda; class Insecta; order Diptera; family Culicidae; genus Uranotaenia; species Uranotaenia lowii. The sequence goes on from NC_073692.1 coordinate 198,385,248, forward strand.
AGGCTATAATGTCTCATGTCCATGAGTTTCGCATTTGGCGAAACTTTTTTTTAACATAATTTTGGCATCTCCATAAAGTACAATATGCAATAAATTCCAATATGCAAATCTTTTTCTTTCAATAAGAAACTTATTTAAACTCGAGCCGGGTAAATCAACCTACCTTCTTCAAGCAGTGGGGGACAAAATTGGAAAAGATGGGGGCGCTCCCCTGTAAGTTTAAGATAAAGAGCTTTTCAAAGAAGGGACCATATTTTAAAAGAGGGCACGGATATTTGGCATAACTTAAAAATAGATGTGACAAATGTTTTTATGAAAGTTCGTATCTTCCCACACTGTGAAAAAGGAGAAAATCCATAAATTTTGACATTGCATAAGTCATTAGGAAGCTTTAAAAACAGAGTATAAATTTCCGATCCAGAAAAACAAGTAAAGAGATCAAGTTTCAGGTAATAATATATACCATCTTTGAACTGCAATTCGGAACTCCAGCTACAGCTTTCATTTCAAAATTTTTAGTTCTGAACTATGATGAGGTTTCTAAATTTGAATAAATTTTTACAAATTACATTTATTTTTGGAAAGGGTAGCAAAGCACACCGGGTCAGCTAGTGTAATATAAATGTAATGATGAATTGGTACAAATAAAGACATATTTAAAAAAAAATAAAAAAAAAAAAAATCGACAAGCTAGTTGGGATTTAACGTAATTTTGTAATCTCCGCATGAGCGCACCCTACCGCCTGCCTTCTGCACTGGCACGACAGGTGTGGCCCAGTTAGAATGGTCTACCTTTTTCCAGATACCATCACTAACCAATTTGTCGATTTCCTTGTCAACGGCATTGCGAACTGCAAATGCAACTGGTCTTGCTTTAATGTACATTGGTTTAGTATTGTCACGGATCGCAAGTGTTGCCAGCACACCAGAAATATGGCCAATACGGTCATTAAACATGTTAGGGTATTTATGCAAAATATTTTTTAAAGCAGTCGTGATAACTTCCGGCACCAAGCTACAGTGAGACATTGAATGCGTACCAGGTTTAAAAATGCGATTAAAATCGATATTTAAATCACGAAGCCAGTTTCGACCTACTAGTTGGTGGCGGCTTGAATCCGCAACGTGTAAAGGAAGTAGTGTCTCATCTCCATTAGCAACAACGTTAACATAAATTTTACCGAGAACCGAAATTTCATTATCGCAATAACTTACCAGTCGGAGGTCAGCAGGATGGAATGGAGGGGAAAGGTGAGGGAAATACCGTTGCTTATCTTGGGAACCGATCAATGACACCGGGGATCCAGTGTAGACCTCGAATGTAAGCATCTCATTGTGATGCATGCTCAGAACGCTGTTAAGTTGAGCTGCGCAATTTTGCTAATAAAATTTTCACTTTCATTTAGCACAAAGTGGGATTCAGTCCTGATTGAAATTAGTGGCTGTTGGTTTTTGAGAGTTTTGCCATCTAGTTTCAGCTTCGACTACCGAAGGAAATCAAGAGCTGTTTCACATTTAACATTGATTTTGTAAATAAAAACCTGGCCAAATCCAGGTATTAGATATCAAAATTGATGACCAAAAAACCGGCAAATTTTGTCGAAATCCAGAAATTACTTATCAAAAATCAAGAAAAAAAATTGAAAAAAAAATCCATCACTTTTGTTGACAGATTTTAAATTAGAGATGTACCGAATATTCGGTCGGCCGAATATTCGGCGCCGAATATCGTCAAAAACCCGTTAAGCCGGATATTCGGCTCACCGAATAGTTGAGCTAAGTATTCGGCCGAATAGGCCGAATAGGCCGAATATCTACTACAGACTTGTAAATTTTTTAAATTACTTGAAAAAATTTATAAAATATCCAAAAGTAATATTGTAAAAGCTACACAATCATTTCAAATCTACTACAGACTTGTAAATTTTTTAAATTACTTGAAAAAATTTATAAAATATCCAAAAGTAATATTGTAAAAGCTACACAACCATTTAAAATTTATGGTTTCAGCAAAACATGAAGGTGTACCCGCGTATTTTTCACTGTAGATCATACAGGAGAATGCTGAACGGTATCGCTTTATACTTCGTTTATAGTTTATTCCAGATTTTCTGGATATATTCAGGTTTTCAGTAAAGAATTCAGATAAGTAAAATCTGGCCAGGATGTCCAGATATTGTTGAAAACTTTCCGAGTTTGCTCGAGTTTATTCAGATTATTTTCTAAATGAAATAAAAAACTAAAATTCCTCTATAATTTTTTTTTAGATTTTGTGTTCCGTTTTCAAAAATTCAAAATGTACATAAATTTTGCCCTTTTTAAAATTTTCTTTCAAAAATCGTTCTGAATGCCTGACCGTGTGGATATGTGTGTTTGAAAGTATGGTAAGCTTAATGTTCAAGATCATCTTCCTTTTCAACAACTATTTTGAAGATATTTTGCTCAAATTCGAACTTCATCTAATTCAATATCAGAGAAGCAATTTAAATACCTGTTTCGACATGTTTTATCCCAGATTTCCCTGGAACGCTATCTCTTTGTAGATAAACGCTCTAAACGTGACTAGTCTGATGTCTTTTCAGTTATTGGTGACATTTTAAAAATCATCATCTGATAATAACATTTGGTTGAAAATAATCGACTAAAAAACATGAGGGGCATTAATAGGAAGAAATATAAAGCATTGAAATAATAGCAAAAGGTTTTTTTCATTGATATCGCAATGGAATATTCGACCGAATATTCGGCCGAATATTCGTTTGGCCGAATAGTTGAAAAGGTCAATATTCGGTATTCGGCCGTTCGCCGAATACCACTATTCGGTACATCTCTATTTTAAATCGTATTTCAGGCTTCCAGAAAACTTTCAAGATTATTTTTATACAACTTGCTCAAAAAATTAAATTCTGGAGGTATAAATAAAAAAAATAGGGGAGAGTAGGGTAACGTGGGCCATGGGGAAACGTGGGTCATTCTGAATATCTCACTTGCGTGTTGAGATAAGAATCTCAATCCAACTGTCATGGCCGCCGCTTTGCGTAAGCATAGCGTTTAAAAAAAAATAATTTTGTTGATTTTTGTGAAATTACTGAGGAAAAATTAAAATTTTTGCATCAAACGCTAGATCTTTGCTGGCTTACCAAGATGAGTTCTTCTTATTTTTGAAAACTCAAAACATATTTACATATTGCTGTCATTACTGAAACTTTTTTAAAGCCGGACAATAACTTGAAAAGCAATGTTTCCTTTAAAATTTTACGAAATGATCGACTTGATCGACAAGGTGAGGGTGTAGCTACTGTCATCAATAGTCGTATCAAATTTAAATTTCTTCCTTCTTTCAATACAAAAGTCTTAGAAACAATTGGAAATGAATTAGAAACTTCTATGGGGAAAATTATAATTATTGCCGCATATTTGCCTTTTCAATATAGCGGTGAACAGAAAAATTTTTTGAAGGGAGATTTACAAAAACTCACCAGAAATAAGTCTAAATTTTTTTTATTTTTTGTGGCTTTATGCAAAACACCGATCTTGGAATAATATTTCATCAAACTCTAATGGGAAAATTTTATTTAATGACTGCTCTGCAGGTTATCATACTGTTGAATACCTTAATGGGCACACTTGTTTTTCTTCAATTAGAAATCCCTCCACAATTGATTTGGTTCTGACGGATTTAGGCGAGCATTGTAGTCAATCAGTTACTTATGCGGACCTCGATTCAGACCACCTTCCAGTAACTTTTTCTTTATCACAAAGTCCCATTGAAACCCCTTTAAAATCAACATTTAACTTCCTAAAAGCTGACTGGGAGCGATATAGGAATTTTATTGAACGTTTGATCGATGATGATCTATAGTTTTTGTTACGACTGAAAAACATTCGTCGACGCCAATATCAACGAAATAGTGATCTTTATTTGAAATTTATTTATCGCGACCTTGAAAAAGAGATCAAACGTCGTTTGAATTTTATTCGTAATTAAAATTTTGCCGAAGCAGTAGAGGACATAAAACCCTACTCAAAGCCATTTTGGAAATTAACTAAAATTCTGAAAAAGCCCTAGAAGCCAATTCCTATTTTGAAAGATGGAGATTAACTTCTTTTAACTAACGCAGAAAAGCTCAAATCGCTCTCTCTCCAATCAGTTTAATTTAAGAATAGTTTTCGTTTTTAGTTGTAAGATTAAAATATTTTAAACATAACAGGATGTTCTCCTACATAAAAACAATTGATTGCGCTCAGCAAATTCAAGTCGAATAAATAAATTTTAGTGATAAGTAAACTGAAGGGTGATACGGTCAAAATTTGGTCAAGGGAAAACGCGTGTAAATCGGTGAAATCGTTTATTTAAAAAATCAAATAAAATTCTTTTTCAAGTTTAATCAGTATGAAATTCAGGAAAAATATTCAGTCAGGCTTCCGCTTTTCCAAATCCGAATTGCCGGGCCTTACGCTTAACCCCTGCCATCAGATTTTGCCACCTTGTCCACCTTCTTCGCCGCAGAAAGCCAGTTTACCTTGAACTGCTGCTCGTCCTTAGCAGTTTTTTTGGTCTTCTTTAGGTTCCGCTTGACAATAGCCCAGTATTTCTCAATTGGGCGGATCTCTGGCGTGTTGAGAAGGTTCTTGTCCTTGGGAACCACCTGCACGTTGTTGGCGGCGTACCACTCCATGGCCTTTCTACCGTAATGGAGAGAGCTCCTGTCCCGGAAGCTGCTTGTAGTCGGCTTTGACGTAGGTTTCGTCGTCCATTACCACGCAGTCAAACTTCATCAGCATCGTCGTGTACAGCCTTCGGGATCGCGCTTTGGCCGTCGTATTTTGTTTATCATCGCGATTTGGAGTCACTACCTTCTTGTAAGACGATAGTCCGGCTCGTTTTTTGGTTCGATGCACGGTTGTAGACGAGACACCCAGCATATTTGCGGCATCTCGGAGAGAGAGGTTAGGGTTTCGCTTGAAACTACCGGGAACTCTCTTTGTCGTCTCAGCGGCTTCCGGTTTTCGTTTCCTCCCCGATTCAGACTTCCTGGCTGTCGACAAACGTTCCCCAAACACTTTAATTACATTTGTAACGGTTGATTTGGCAACTTTTAGCGATTTTGTCAGCTTTGCGTGCGAGTAGCTCGGATTTTCGCGATGCGCGAGCAAAATTTTGATACGCTGCTCTTCTTCCTTGGACGGCCTTTTGACAACTGAAGAGTGAATTCCAAAATCAGAATAGGAGCAACATTCTACACACACACACCTTCAAAATAAAGGGTGTTCAGTAGACCGCTGCAAGCTTTGTATGAAAATTTCAAATTCTTAAATTTTTACACCTCCCATAACTTTTTTTGGTTGTTTTTGTTGCCAGAAATAGCAATAAAATTTTTGGAAGCGATCCATCCAGTCCTGAATTAGCGCAACGAGTTTTAATTTTGTATGGAAATTTGTATGGGAAAACAAAATTTTTCATTCCAAAATCGCCAGAGATGTTCTGAAAGTTCCAAAAAATAAAACTTTGGATGAAAGATGTTCCTTGATTCTCGCAGTACATTTTATGTGAACAAAGCACAAACCTAAATTGTACCCCAGGAAAGATATTCAATGTTTTATCAAATATTTGTTTTCAAAATTCATTTTTTAATTATATCGTTTTTCACTGCTTGTTTGAAAGCTGTATAACAGTATGACGGAAATAAAAAATCTCAAAAAACTGCTTTGCATTGCGAGAGAATTTATTGACATATAAAGTCTTTGCAAAAACATTTCATGCAATTATTAACAGCTCTAGCAAGCAAAATCTGCCATTTTTGAATACTTTTCAATGGATTCAGATTTTTTATTTTGAAATGGTTATAACTTTTTTCATGAAATTCTTAGCTGCTTGTCATGTAAGCAAAAAATTAAGCTTAAGAATAGTCAAAACTAAAAGTTAAAGACCGGCTTCATTTCAAGCTTATTTGAATTTTCTGGATGATTTAATGTGCAAAAATTTCTTCTTCCATACAAATTTCCATACAAAATTGAATCGCGTTGCGCTAACTCAGGAATCAACCAAATCATCTCAAATTTTACACTGATGCTTGGTGACCCAAAAAGCATCGAAAAAATATATGGGAGCAAAAAGTCATTTTTTGCAGCGGTCTAGTGTTCAGGTTTTTTTTTAATGAAAAATTGAAAGAAATACGTCAAGTTGATATAGTGCTCTGGAAAGTTTATTATTGAACTGAATTCCTAATTTAATGTAATAATGTAATATAAATGTAATGATGAATTGGTACGAATAAAGACATATTTAAGAAAAAATATTTCTTGACTTCATTATGTAGACCATAACTTAAGCTTTCATATGCATAAGATAGATATTTTTTGAGTAGGTATGTTATGCATGAGCTGCAATAATTTTTCTGAGGCAAGTTTTTTCGGACTTTTTTTTTCGCTCCCGCTGAATAACGAGAAAACTAGTAGCTTTAGCCGTATAAAATGTTCCAAACATGTTTGACTGACATTTCAAGGTTTCTAGTGATATATGTTTCATATGAAATTCATAATAATTCAATCGACTTAGATAGATTTTAATTTTAGAGTGTCAAATTGACACTCTAAGTCGGAAAAGGGAGTTTTTTTATCTAGGCTTCCAGGGTTCGTCCATAAAAAAGAAAAGATGCAATATAAAAGAACTTTTGAATTCATTTAGGTTCTACGAAGAAATTTTTGTTTTTTGAACCTTCTGAAAAAAAGTTACAAGCAATCAAACTGGCAATATGTAGTGTCAAATTGACACTCTAATGCGGATGAGGGTTAAGAACTCTAATGGGTTATTTAATCTGAGACGGTTCAGGGCTAATTCGTCCCTGCTTCTTCGTCGCTAAAAAAAAGTCGCGGATGACGCAAAGATGTTAAAACGACAATAATGTAAACAAATTACGTCGACTTCTTCAAAAATCTAAATTAAATCTCAACCCCTTTGATAGAATAGTTCAACATTCGGTGGTGGTTGAAGATACCCATCAGTTCCAATCAATTCAAATCTTGTAAACAGTTTCAAACCTTTCCAACAACCCCAATTGAGGTAACAATACAGAACACAAACAAAACTCCTGACGTCAATTTGCATAATGTAATCAGAGACAGAATGTCGTCCCTGGGCCACTCATAGCCCCGCTAAACACGTGCGAACGTGTTTTCCCGACCCAAAGTTTATGTATTGTAGATGTTCAGCTGGCGGGCAGCGTTCCTGATCCAAAAGCATGGTACCTATTCCGGTGCGGATTTATACCTTTGGCCATTTCGCGCCAGATGCCAACTGGGCCACTACATTGCTACTGGCTTTGCGTTAGCGTCGGGAACATTTAGGTGTTATCCCCACGTAGGTAATTCGACTCGTTCGCGAAATTGTACACCCCTAGGCAGACGAAAGTAGCCGCTGTTCGTGAATGGCGATGATGATGCGCCCTTTCTCGGATGCCCCCGGAGGCAATTTGGTTTGGGTCTATTTGTAGAACAACTTGGCGGTGCGGGAGCATAATTTTGGGGTTACGCGTACCGACCATCAATATTAGCGAGTCGGGGTTTTCCAAACAGAGAACAAGAAAAAACACAGAATGAAACACACTAGCAAGAGAGAACGGGTGACTTCCACTCCATTTGGTCGGGGCCATTCTCATCGGGAAAACTTTGGCTCGATGAGATGAGGGTGGATGGGATGGGTTGGATAGGAAGCACTCTTGGGGACACTGCTGACGTCATTCGAAAGGGTCCATTTACTACTTTCAAGTACACGAGACGGTTGCGGGGCCTTGGCAAGCTGATGAGTTTTGCGTAGGGAATAGTTTTCCTCTTACGATTTGTTTGAGTTTGTTTTATGAGCCGAGTTTGTGGAAGCTTATGAATGTGATTCCTATTTCGAATACCATTGTCATTTTTTATATAAGCGGAAGTTGGAACATAAATAAAGACTACACACTATTAAATTTTTGGTTTAAATTTATGTCAAATTGGATGCACAAAATTGAAGCATCACTTTTGACATAAATTTACACTACAAACAGACAGAAACGCTTCAAGCCATAAATTCTGAAAGACAAAAAAATAGTTTATTATTGATGTAAATTTATGTTAAATTTCATGCACACAATAAAAAACATCGCATTTCACATAAAATTCTGAAAGACAAAAAATTAGATTATTATTGATGTAAATTTATGTTAAATTTTATGCACACAATAAAAAACATCGCATTTCACATAAAATTACATCCTTGGACATAAAATTGTACAGCCATAAATTGAAACAAAGATAATTTTTCAAAACATATTTGCAAGGATTTATTCGTAGAAATAATGAAAACATCTTAACATTCATGTTCAGCTTCCTAAATTTGTTTTTTTTACAGTTTGTTGAAAAAAACATCTTTTACATCCTACCTATTTAACAAAATGATAATTCAATGTTCATGATCACATACTTGACAATGCAACTTACAGTACTATAAACACTAAAACAAACTTACAATAATTAGATGAGATTTTAAACATTTTAAACTAAAGTTTGTTTTTTCTTATGTCTTCTAGACTTTTGATATTTGTATAATTTCGTAAAGACACCAAATTTGAAAAATCAGGTCTTGGAACTCGATTTCTAGTTTCAGTCGTTCAATCTTATTTAGTAAAAATAGAAAATTTACTATTCGTTATCAGAAATTCGGGAAATACGGCAACAAGTTCCATTACACTGGCATGAAAACAAAAGCTTAAATTTAAAAATCCTATCTTTGCATACATGCATTACATTACATTGTCATATGTAAAAGTATATTTGCCCTACATCGCATATTAAAGCGTCTTCGTTTATACAGCCAATTCGACATCAACCTTCAACAGTAATACGAATAAAATAAACCGATAATTTCGTTAAGTCTTATACATTGTCTAAATATTTGAAAAATAAACTTTAGCTACAGATATGTAAAAATGAACAAATATGACATCCTAACACATAGGGGAGATGAGGGCATAACGAGCACCCAGGGCATAATATACACTCCTTTTTTCTACATAAGTACGTATTTTTTTAAACAAATTTTCATAAGGCCTTGTTTCGTACTACCTATAGTATTAATTTTCCACAAAGAAAAGAAATATCCTTTTCATCTTTACAGAAATATTATAAATAAATGAATGAATGATAAATGCAAAAAAAATCACCTCCACCAGGAATCGAACTCGAACCTACTGATTACCTCTCCGACATCTAACCAATAGGCCAAATCGTCAGACGATACAAGTTAAGCTGTAGCTCTGTTACTCAGTTGACTTCATCGAGTTGAATTCGTTGCTGGATTCCCCGGCAAAAACGCTCATTATGCCTTCATTAATGGTGCTCATACTGCCTCAGGGGGGTTCTCATTATACCCCTACAGTGACTGGTTTTCAGCTTTCGGTAAAAAAATTTAAAATGCATTTTTGAACGTTTTCATGTACTTTTTAAAGTTTCATCCAACTAGGCAATAGACTATTTGAGTGTCTGAACACGAAACAATGATATAATACACATATTATATGTAGCTGTTTTCTACACCCAAAGAAGAGGTTGCAAAAATCCAATGCCTTTTTAGCAAATCTCTGTGCCGATAATGCTCTGAAATGTGCACTGTGCCGAAGACGGTATGTTTGAAGAACCGTAACTGGCATAAGGACTCGGCTCCCAACCAAAATGATGACCACTACATTCAAGCGAAACAAGAAAAACATTTTATGGGATTTCCTTCCTATTGGATAATTCATCCCAGAAACAAGAAAATAAAAATTAAAACCACAGAGCTGTAGTGAGAATCGAACTCACATCACCAATTGTATCGTCTTGCCAGTCCGACATTCTAACCAGTGTACTATTCGAGCTTTATGCAGGAAGAGGTATATTTGTCATAGGGTTTCTGTTGCCGATCAATCACAAAAAAACGTACAACGGCGGCTTCCCGGCGTTTGGCCTCCTTTCAATGCATTCCTTTGTCTTAAGATGGAAACGGGAAAGGGAACGGGAGTGAAGGAACGGGAAACCCATTGAATGAGAACTGTGCTTTGCTTACTGCCTGCTATTACATACACACGCTACATATACACAGCTGCTAAAGCCGGGCAGCTTGGCCGGTGTTGTTTGCCGATGAATTGAAGGAATGTTTTTGTTGTTGCTTTTGCTACATACACACGCACAGCTTAGCCGTGTTTGCCGGTTGATTGAATTAGAAGGATGTTTTTGTTGTTGCTTTTGCTACATTCACACGCACAGTGCTCGGTTCGCTGGCTGCCTGGTGTTGGCCGGTATTTATTTCCATCCTTCTTCGGCTTGTGATGCGATGGGGAGGGACGCGAAAACGTTTTAATTTTGTTTCATTCAGACATACGCAATTCGGTTGCGCTGGGAGGTTAATGCCGGTGGGCGCAAATCGAATCAGTGCCGGTCGCGTTATCTTCTTGTACCAATGATGCTATGAAATTGACTACACGCCATTGGCACAGAGGCTGAATTTTGGGTGTATGATTAAATAAGCATTTTCCTTAAGGTGGCCATTATGCCCTCATCTCCCGTACGCTCAATAATTAAATCAAACACGATTTTTAGCCAAAAAGTTTGGTAGTCAATTTCGCTTATTCGGGGTAGTCAGAACACCACCTTGGATAAGTGACACCGATAGCACTGAATAAAACGAAAACCAGTTCTACTGTTTTAAGTTTTATCTTTAAAGTAACCATTGGCTTACTTAAAAATATTAAAAGTTTACATATGTTCATGTTGTTGCATAAAACTTAGGGTTACCATATCGAGCAACGCATCTACTGTCATGAGAATATACATATCTCTTTCATGTTATCAAGTTCGTCATTCGTCGCTACCAGAAAAGCTTTGCGAAAAATGATGACGATATTTATGAATTAAAAACAAATATAATTTTAAAATTTTACATTACCAAAAAGTTAATGTGCATCTATTCGAAGAAATTTCCTTACAGCCTCGAAAAGCATGTGAACTTGATAATCAAAGTGAAACATTCTCAGTTGGTTATGTAACACCTTCAGTTTTTTGTTAAATATGCCGAAAACACGACTTGATCTGGCAAAAATGAACTATCCATCGTTCGTCTTAGAGTTTTTGAAGACAAAGGAAATGAAGCGATTCTGGATCGATCTAGTCCCTACGCCTGATCGAATCCTGATGTAGCTAGACCAAGACCTGACTAAAACATTTTTGAAGCATGGTTGCTGGTTTAAGAATGACGTCGAACTCGGAATTCGTCGAATATTTTTTTTGAAACACAGAAATGGTGAACTAACCAGTAAAATACATGGTTGCTCGAAATCGACATTCTGTAGCTGACCGGCAGAATATGCTTCATCATTCTTAATGTTCATCACGGTTACTGAATTCCGGTTCATCCGCCTCCGTCAGAATGCCAGATTTTTTTTTGTCTCGTTGGAAGAAATTCCAGAATGGCACAATTGTTGGAACCTATTGAAATACAATTAAGTTAGCAGTGGTTTACCAACTGTTTTTTTTTTATAATTGATTCGAATTTTTTATAATGATTCGGTAAATGAGATTCCTGTTAACTCTATGAATACATTTACTACCAGACGGTATACTTCAGAATTGTTGGAATTTCATCACATCTAGAATTGATAGAATAGCTTACCCCAAATCATCCGCGATTCCCCGATTTCTGCTACCATCTCTTCACACACTTTGGCACTTAACGATGCTGCTTCATGTAACGCTGATTCACTTGTTGGCTTAAAAATCGGTTTAAAATAATTCCAGAAAACTTCCGATCTTCCAAATCCGACTACTTTTTTTGTTCACCTTTTTATTATGTAAATTTTTTCACGCTTGTTTTTTTCGCTCTAAATTTGCGTTCTGGCGCACACATTTTTACATCTTTTAGGATATAAATTTAGGTTTGAGATTTAATTTGAAATTTTGAATGCTATGCTCATGAATTATAGATGTGAAATGATTTAAAATTAGGTCATACCTAAAACAAGTCTAATAAAATTATGGCTTTAAGCGTATCTGGCTCGAATAATTTTGATTATTTTTTGGTGTGTACACACTATTAAATTTTTGATGTAATTTTATGTCAAATCGTATGCACAAAACTGAAGCATCCCTTTTGACATAAAATTACAATAAACAAGACAGAAACGCTTGAAGCCATAAGGTTGCAACTGGAGCTGGAAGATATAAATGTATAAATAACTAGCTGTTCCCATACGCACTCCGTTTCGCTTTCAACTTGGAATATGTTATGAACAGTTTGTATGAAAATCAATAGCCAAATATTTTCCTGATGCATTTCCGAATTAATTGTTAAGTTATAATTGCAAAAATATTGAACGAACACTTCTTCTGCCGTCTGCTACTTCATTTGAAATCAGAAATTGATTGCCCGTGCCAAAAAAAAAACCCGTGTAAAAATTTCGAGTCGATCATCGCATAATAACGCAATTATTGCCAAAAAGTTAAACTCCTTTTGGTGGCCTCTTATACAATCTTTGATATCTGAAGTCGATTGTCCGTCTCTGAAAACTACCGTGTGCAAATTTTCATCCCAATCCGATGTATAATACCGAAGATATTTCAAAAATATTGTAAGGTTCATATGGACGACCCTATAGCCGGCCCCTTACGCTGAATTCAATACCTGAAATCGATAGATCGTCCCTCAAAACTCTCGTGTACCAATTTCCTTTGAATAGATGTATAATAACGACAATATCGCTAAAACAGTGAATAGTTAATATGGCCGACCCCTTAGGCCGACCCCTGACTTTAATTTGGATAAGTGAATTCAATTGTTTGTCCCAAATAACCCCTATGTGCCCATTTTCAACCCAATCCGATGTATAAAAACAGCAAGATGACTAAGATATTGAAAACTTAATATAGACAAACATCATTTCTTAGGAAGCTTGAATAGATTTGGCCTAATAGTTTTATCTTCAAAAGATTAAACTGCTTTTTAATCTTTTCCATCCCTTATCTAATGAAAATATCTGTTGAAGATTATCCCACTTTTCAATATGGATGATTTTGTTGAGCATGTTGAAAACTCACTTTGCATGTTTTCAACTGCATGTGTGTATTTTTTTCGCTTTTCAATTTCGCACTGTTTAATTTAGTTTACCTGTTGGAAGTTCTACTAATAGCTTTTTGAAGTTATCGAAAACAAATCATTTCGAAAACACCATTTCTATATTATGAAAAAGGTTTTTTTATTGAGTTCTGTTTTTTTTCATGGGCACAAACATCCCATTAATAGATGGTAGAAGCGAGCACATTGGTCATCAATGATAACTCAAAAGTTAGAAATTGATCAGTGAAGTCGAATTGGATAAAACTCAAATCCTCAAATTTTATTATCTTATCAATTTTCTAATCCCCCATCAAAATTCCAATTGAAGCATTAAAATCGCAGCCTTGAACTTATAAACTCTGAATCTAAAAAAATTTTCTTTCTCTATGAGGAATTCCAAAAATATAAAAATGGTTGACTTTCAAAGCCCCCCAGCAGCGGTAAAGAGCACTTTGAAAGCCACTACTATTCTAGTCAATATATTCCTAACAGGCTAGTTGTATTTTTCAATCAAAATGTAGGCTTATAATTGTATCCGAATATCTCGTACTGGTAGCATGTGCTTTGAACAGTAGAAGGTACAAAAAACACCCGCCAAAATTTTCACTTTCAAATTTTGAATGCTCAGCAAGCTTTGATTTGCTATCCAGTACATGTGAGCTCTGGATGGTCATTTCTAATAGCCTGCCCATGGTGATGGAGAAAATAATCCCGCCAACGAAACGAACGGAAACGAAAGTTTGTTCACAAAATGGGAGCCATGACTTTCGGTTCGGGGGAATAAAACCGTTGTTGTATGGACGACCGCCTTCAAAAGGGGTCATTCGAAAATCTAAAAACATTTTTCATCATTCCTGGTCCTAATGAGCACCCATGCCAAATTTCAGCTCTCTAGCTCTTAAGGCAGCTGAGCCTATTGAAGACAAACATACAAACGAACAAATGGAAATTACTTTTTATATATATACTAGCTGATCCCATACGAACTCCGTTTCGCTTTCAACTTGGAATACGTCATGAACAGTTTGTATGAATACGCCAATTGCCATTTATTTTTCCAGATGCACTTCCGAAATCATTGTTTAGTTACTATTGCAAAAATATTGGACGTTCACTTTTCTGTCGTCTGCTAATAAATTTGAAATCAGAAATCAATTGAACGTGCCAAAAAACCCCCGTGTATGAATTTCGACTCAACAGTTAAACCCCTTTTGGTGGCCTCTTATACAATCTTTGATATCTGAAATCAATTTCCTTCCCTCAAAACTCCCGTGTGCAAATTTTCAAAGCAATTTATTGCATAGTAACGTCAATATTGTTAAAAGCAGTAAAAAAATATGGACGACTCCTGTCGTAGACCCCTGGCAAAACTATTGACATCTATAATCGATTGTCCGTCCCTGAAAACAACCGTGTGCCTATTTTCATCCCAATCCGATGTATGATAACGACGACATTGCAAAAATATTGAAACGTTAATATGGACGCCCACCTTTTGCCGGCCCCTTGCATTGAATTCAATACCTGAAATCGATTGCCCGTCCCTCAAAACTCTCGTGTACAAATTTTCATCCCAATCCTTCATCCTTTCATGAAAACCATTTTTTACAACCATCATTTCTTAGGAAGCTTGAATAGATTTGACCTAACAGTTTTATCTTCGAAAGATTAAACTGCTTTTTTATCTTTTCCATAGGGGATGGAAATGAAAATGAAATGAAAATATCTGTTGAAGATTATCCCATTTTTCAATATGGATGATATATCTGTAAAATGGTATATATACCATATTTAAGTTTCATTTACTTAGAAATTTCTTAAAAAACCTCCGAACTTCGTTGAAGCATGTTGAAAACTCACTTTGCATGTTTTCAATTGCATGTGTGTATTTTTTCGCTTTTCAATTTCGCACTGTTTTATTATTAGTTTATCTTAAATGTTGAAAGTTCTACTAAAAGCTTTTTGAAGTTATCAAAAACAAATCTTCTCGAAAACACCATTTTTAAATTATGAAAAAGGGTTTTTTTGAGTTCTGTTTTTATTCATGGGCACAAACATCCCTTTTGTAAATAATAGAACCGACCACATTGGTTATCAATGATAACTCAAAAGTTAGAAATTTTCCAGTGAAATCGAATTGGATAAAACTCGAAACCTCAAATTTTATTATCTTATCAATTTTCTAATCCCCCATCAAAATTCCAATTGAAGCGTTAAAATTGCAGCCTTGAACTTATAAACTCTGAATCTAAAAATTTTTTCTTTCTCTATGAGGAATTAAAAAAATATGAAAATGGTTGACCCTCAAAGCCCCCCAGCAGCGGCGGTAAAGAGCACTTTGAAAGCCACTACTATTCTTGTCAATATATTCCTTACAGGCTAGTTGTATTTTTCAATCAAAATGTAGGCTTATAATTGTATCCAAATATCTCGTACCGGTAGCATGTGCTTTGAACAGTAGAAGGTACAAAAAACACCCGCCAAAATTTTCACTTTCAAATTTTTAATGCTCAGCAAGCTTCGATTTGCTATCCAGTACATGTGAGCTCTGGATGGTCGTTTCTAATAGCCTGCCAATGGTGATGGTGAAAATAATCCCGCCAACGAAACGAACGGAAATGAAAGTCGGTTCACAAAATGGGTGCCATGACTTTTGGTTCGTGGGAATAAAACCGTTGTTGTATGGCCGACCGCCTTCAAAAGGGGTCATTCGAAAATCTAAAAACATTTTTCATCATTCCTGGTCCTAATGAGCACCCATGCCAAATTTCAGCTCTCTAGCTCTTAAGGCAGCTGAGCCTATTGAAGACAAACATACAAACGAACAAACAAACGGAAATTACTTTTTATATATATAGATAGATATAGATTACATTATTACTGTTGTAAATTTATGTCAAATGAGATGCACAAAATGAAAAACATCGTTATGCACATACACTGCGCAGTGGCGCAGAACATCAATCTAGCTGTATGAAATTAATAACGCCCAGGGATGAAGAGATAGACATTTGGTGTCTTCAGCAACATTTTTCAGTTTTCATCACATAATTTCACTTGGGTATCCCAAGATGGCCGAACAGAAAATCAAATTGACCACATCTGCATCAGTCGGAAATGGAGAAGGAGACTTCTTGATGTCCTCAACAAACGAAGTGCAGACATTGCATCTGACCATCACCTCGTCCTTGGTGAGAAACGACTGAGAGTCGCGCGTGTCCAACGGCGAGAGGAGAAAGTCGGATCTCGATACGACGTCCGCCGTTTGGAGAATCCAGAGGTGAAAAGGGCATACGTTGAACAGCTTGAATCCCGAGCCTCGGAGCTGCCGACAGACGGAACAGTCGAACAACAGTTGTGTAGCATCAAGATTGCCTTTATCACGACGAGCCATGGTACTCTCGGTAAAGTTTGTGGAAGAAGAAGTAAGTGGATGTCGGATGGAACCTGGAGGATGGTTGATAATCGGAGAAAGGCGAATGTCGGAATTGAGCAGGTATGTACCGGGTCAGCCAAAGCAGACGCCCGCTTACGATATGCGGAGCTGGAAAAGGCAGTTAAACGAGCTTGTGGGCGAGACAGGAGAGCCTAGACAAACTCCCTAGCCGAAGAGGGAGAAAGAGCTGCCGCCAATGGAGATATACGATTACTTTATGACATTTCTCGCCGCCTTAGTGGTGCAAGGACTAATGCAAAATGTCGCTGAAAGACCGAGCAGGTCAGTTATTGACCGATCGAACAGATCAGCTCAAACAGTGGACTGAGCACCACGAACAACTCTTACAAGTCACGAATAGCGATGGCCAATAGAACACGCAGCTCGTAGCGCCAACTGTAAGTCGCATTAATTGCGTCAACTCGGATGCGCCCTCACTGGCTGAAATTGAAGCGGTTATCAAAAGTATGAAATCCAACTAAGCATCTGGGATCGATTGCATCCCTGCTGAAATGCTGAAAGCCGAACCTGCCTTGTCGGCACAAATGTTGCACCGTCTTTTCGCTGACATCTAGGATACTGCAACATTCCCGGCCGACTGGATGCAGGGTATCCTCGGAAAAGCATTTCACCGACTTAAATTAACGGGCTGCTCTTAGACGATGAGGAGTCCCAGAGAAACTAGTCCATCTCGTCGAAGCACAGTATGAGACATTTTCGAGCAAGGTTTTGAACAACGGTGTCTTGTCCGAACCTAACCCGGTAACTGCTGGAGTCAGACAAGGATGTATTTTATCACCGCTGCCATTTTTCATCGTAATGGATGAAATCTTAACTGGATCGATTGACTGTAGACCAAACCGAGGATTGTCGTGGAATCCTTCGACAATGGAGCAGCTAAACGACCTTGACCTGGCAGACGATATTGTTTTGCTCGCCCAAACACAACAAGACATGCAACTCGATGACCTCATCGAAAGCTCCAAGGCAGCAGAACTCAAATCAATGTTGGAAAGACCAAGTCGATGATAATCAACACAGAAAATCGTTCCAATTTCGTGGTAGCTGGACAACAGGCTGAGAAAGTAGAGTGCTTCCAGTATCTTGATAGCCAGATAACGCCTGATGATGGTACCAAGAAAGATATCGAAACCCGAATCAGAAAGGACCGATTTGCGTTTGCGAGTCTCCGGAACATTTGGCGCTTACGCCAGATATATCTACGAACAATAATCCGAATCTTCAACTCAAACGTCAAATCCGTATTTTTGTACGGGTGTGAAACTTGGTGCACAAATGCGGTGACGACGCGAAAACTGCAAGTATTTGTGAATCGCTTCCTGCGGAACATCATCCGCGCTTGGTGGCTTGGCAATTGGATCTCAAATGAGGAAATACATCGCCGATGACATCAAAGGGCGTTAGAAATCGAGATTAGGAAAAGTAAGTGGAGATGGATTGGGCACCCGCTGCGAAGAGATGAGAACGAGATTCGCAGAGAGGCGCTAGAATGGAATCCAGAGGAACATCGAAGAAGAGGCAGGCCCAGAAACTCATGGCGGCGAGACCTAGCCGCTGAAGTACGAACTGTCGACGAGAGTCTTGAATGGGAACTACAGAAGACGCTGGCTCCGGATCGTCAACAGTGGAGGTCTTTTATCACGGCCCTATGCACCGGAGGATCGGCGCGGGAACGTTAGGTAAGTAAGTAACCCAGACAACCATTTGCTGGGTATTTCTAATTTGCAACACAAATATACGTGCAAATATACGTGTAAACATATCGTATATAATGCAGCAAAACCAGGGGCGGGATTATGGAACTCGAAACAATCGAGTTTCGTTCGATTCGACCAACTTTGGCATTACCGATCTCGATTCGAATGGAACATTTCGAGATGATCTACTACCCGATTTACTCGAAATCTAGTACGTGAAAATTTAGAACTCGAACGAGATTCGTAATACTGATGCTAATTCGATTCGAGTTCAACTCGAAACGGGTAACTCGAATCGAATAGGATTCGTAATTCCACCCCAGTATATATGTATCATTTTGGAGGCCATATAGGTACATTAGCACAAATATTCTTGATTTGAATTGTATTGTCGTAAAAAAATCATGCAATGCGTTTAAATACGATAAAAAATATTCATGGGCCGCACATTGTAGGTGCAGATATACAAAAATGAGTTTAAATATCAATCTATACCATATAATCTGTAAAATAAAGTACGACTTCAGGTTGTCTGGGAAGTAATCAATGTGAAATTTATTGATATGCTCTTTTTTCGAGTCAACTTGTTTCAGGAAACACAGAATATGAACCTAATAATAAAAATTTAATCTTGAACCAACCCGTAAATCAAATATCAGCTTTCAAATACATTAAACTCAATATTTAGAAACATTAAAATTTATCAAGGACACCACATATAACAAGCGATCTCTAACAGGATTGTATTTTCCTCCCAAGTCGATATTCAGACAAAAATGTCACCGACCGACAACGACAACAGCGAAAAATCCATTGCCACCGTTTGGAACAAACAAAAACAAAATCCATGTCCCGGTGAACGTATGTTATTTACACCCCCTCCAACTGACCCACCAATACACACATGCATACCTTCCTCAAAAAACCATACAAACGCGTACGAACTTTAACCGAACGCGGTCGTTAAATGCCAAGGAGACCATAAATTACGGCCATAAAGATTGACTTCCCAGTCAAGTCGAATTTCGGCAAACGGCAGCAGCAGCGTGGAGAAAAATCTCGGCTCGTATCTTCCGGACGCGTAGGTGCAATTCTGGATAATGAAAATGAGAGTGGAACTCTCGGCCGGCGGAAGCGATTGGAAGAAGGAAGAGGATCATTATTGCGACATGGCGGGGGCTTCATAAGGAATAACACGTCGGGAACAGCTACTTCAATAACGGACACAGAACATAGAGAACGAAGGAGAAAAAATAGACCACGCGTCTCCACAGATGTAGCGAAAATTAAGTGTGATGCTGGGATTTGCTACTTCTGTCTGGCTGTGCCATACCAACACACGGGAGATCGAGAAAATTTATTGACCTTCTTGTTATCTGAAAATATTGCTGTTTGTGAGGGAGCCGAAGCAAAGAAAAATACACGCCCACAACATTATGGACATTGCAGGTCTTTCAGGTTATTAAATCTGGAAGTCAAGGTTATTTTCGGTTTTTCTTGACCTATTGAACAGAGGCGAGGAGTTCGCGTTGAGGAGCTTGTCGCATAAATAGAGCTATAGCTAGACATGTTTTTCAAAGATGAAACGAAATGAGAGGTTTTCGAAAATATTAAAACTGCTTGATTGCTTAAGCGGTACGCAGTTTGAATAATTCAATAATTAATAAAATACCAGTCGTCGTGTTGGTTGACAATGTTTCAAAAATGGTTGAGTTTCAGTTGCTTTTCATATAACTATCACACAAAAATTGGTTTAAAAACAATATTTTTCTTCTAATAATATAGTTCATCTAATCCACACTAGGCAACTTGAACTGCGATTTTCGTTGTGAGACAAAATTTGTTGTTTTTGTTGGAAACTAGAGACAATCTCAGTGTCTCCCGAATAAAATGGGAGACATTTAGACCGTTTCGAGACCAACTGTCTCCTAGCCTTAACACTGCAACATGTAAAAGTGCCAGCTCCAGCTTCAACCTCCTAGTCATTGCTACACTATCGCAAAAGCGATAAAGCCAAGCCCGAGTTGAACTTGCATGTTTTTAGTTCAGAAGCAACTAATCGAATTATAATAAGCAAATTGATTTCTAACACCATTTTTTTAAGGATTTTCTACGACTATCAGTTTAGATTGTTTTAGTGAAATCGACTGTAGTAAAAAAGTCGTCACCAAAAATCAACAGTCGCTCCATTCATAAAAAAAGCATTTTCTTACTTTCTATTCTATACTAGAAATTTGCTAGAAAATAAATTTTGAGCAGTCTAGTTTACAAATTTGAAATCAATTTTTCAGAAACAGCAGAAATAGAGAACGAACTGAATTTCGAATAAAACAAGAATTAAAAGAAATCAAAACAAAATTGAAAAATAGATTTCAGACTTCCATTCATCAATGAAAGTTTAAACTGACAATGTAAATGTTTGATAAAAGGTGATTCTTTGAATGTTTAATAAGGAACAGATAGAAACATAAATATGGAATTCACTGTTTTGTTAAATTTTGAAAGCACGAAGCATATACTTTTTTTTACATTGCACATAAAAGCTTAGCTTACAGCTGCTGCTTCGAATCATTTTCCAAACTTTGCATAAATTATTTAAAAAAAATATGATTGATTCAAGAAAGATGATTAAAAATGATTTAAAAAAAAAACAGTAAAATGTTATTCAATTTTGAGCGCGATTTTTAAGATCTGAATATTTTGTCATCGCCTTTTGGAAAATTGATTCCAAGAACAAAATGTAGAAATTATATTTTTCGTACCGAAAATTCAGATTTATAGGATTCCAAGACGATTATCTTTTCCAAACATTTTCAAACATTTTCCAAACAAACAAATTCAGGAAGAAAAATCAAAGACAAACTTATTATAAATACTAAACATTTTTAAAAAGTCTGACTTAAAAAAATGGTAAAACTCAAAAAACGATTCTATAAAATTTGGTTAATTTACTTGGAAATGAAAACAAAATATGAAAATTGAACAGATTAGTTTTTTAACAATTCAAAAGAAAATTTATCAATAAATATATCTTGATATTTTTAATACTTATTTGAAGAATTAAATTGACTACTCAAGGAAACAGCATTTTGGAGCCTACGTTTAAAAAAACATGGTAGGTAGATTTCAGCGTCTTGAACTCTAATCTTTTGTCAGATTTTGTCTGTCACTTCTAGTTTTGGAAAAATGATGTAAATGAGTTTTAAAATGAAGTTAAGATGAATTTTGAGTGAGATCAATTATTAATAACTGAAGAACTAAGAAATCTTTATCAAATAAATCAAACTGATTCTAAATTTATTTTTATAGGGGAGAGTGGGGTAACGTGGGCCATGGGGAAACGTGGGCCACTTCAAATATCTCAGCTGTGTGTTGAGATAAAAATCCCAATCCAACTGTCATCGTCGTCGTTTTGCGTAAGCATGTTTTTCTATATGTTGTTGACTTATTTACGTACCATATGGTTCTATTATTAAACTAGCCTAGAAAAATGTACTTACATAATTAAACAAGCACCCGCAAAATTGCATCCGTGCGAGACCTCAAGAACATAACAAAAATATGCTCATATGCTTATGATCTTGGTTTTTTTATGTTCTTTCACGTGGAAAAAATTTTTTGATGAAACATAAATAGGTCACACAAACGCAACCAATTTCCAAATCATTGCTTGTGGGGAATCGTGGGCCACATTTTGTGGGGTATCTTGGGCCACCTATATTTTGGTGTTTTTATACACATTCAGAACTTAAAATACGTTATAACTATTTGTAAAGTTTTCTTATGCCAAATGAAGAATTATAAAAAATGATTTGCCCATCTTTTCTAATGCGGTAGAGACGAACAAAAACCCTTTATATGGAATTTTGCCAAAACGTTCGCGAGCCAGGTTTTAGGATCTATTCGATCATACACAATTCTCTTTTTAGTTTCCTCATCTGAAATCGCTTTAAAATAACTAAATGAATTATAAAATTTCAATTTTGGGTCAACTCATAAACTTTGCACGTTATCTAGTCAATTTGGATTTGGTGGCCCACGTTTCCCCACAGTTTTTAAAAATCCTGAAAAATCTACTTTTTTTTAAACAGTCAAAACTCATGAAATTTATGTATTTCAAAAATAACAAAAAATGCCTTATGATACCTCGAAAATGTAGAAAACCTTTCCATTTATTTTTTTCGTTTTTTCTTTTCTAATAAAGAAGTTATGAAACAAAGAAAAAAAGTGGCCCATGATACCCCACTCTCCCCTACTTATTTAATTAGGGGATAATGTTCTGATGAATAAAATAATAACTGATCTTGAATATTCAACATTTAAAAAAAAATTAAAACTATCATTTATTTATTTATTTATTTATTTATTTATTCTGATCAACAGATCACATATAGATCCAAATGATGGCTTAAAATTAAAATTAAATTAAAACAAAACACTTAGGTCTAGCTACGGGCTCCTCAGCGCACTTAGAACTTTTCTTCGGAAAACATCCCTCGAAACGTCGAAGTCAAAATGCTCGGAAAAGCGGTTGAACGACTTCATTGCACCGATGAGGGCGCTGTTTGCTCCATAATTGTTCATTCGAATGGGAACATACATTTGAAGATCCTGATTTCTGAGACCACGGGGTCGCACACTTAGTGGAATAGCTTCCAGTAAAGTGGGACAGTCGATTCGCGATGTTAAGATATCAGCAACGAAAGATGCACGGGTTGCATGTCTACGGGCTTGAAGAGTGTCAATGTCTATAAGGCGGCATCGATTTTCGTAGCTTGGTAAGCGGAAAGGCGCCGTTCTGGTAGTAGGGGCACCAGACGGCAGATGCGTATTCAAGAATGGAACGAACAATGCTGCAATATAGGCTTTTCAGGCAATACACGTCCTTAAAATCCTTCGCTACTCTAAAAATGAAACCAAGACTTCTGGATGCTTTGTTGACTACGTAGTTTGTATGTGTCTTGAATTCTAGTCGCTTATCGAGGATGACGCCCAGATCGTTAAAATGGTCCACGCGTGCGATGGGCTGTTCTCCAAGGTAGTATTCCGCAATCAAAGGCTGCCGCTTACGAGAAAAACTGATAACTGCGCATTTGTTACGATTCAATGGCAAGCAATTGATGTCGCACCAATTAGCGAAGAGGTTGAACTGATTTTGCAGAAAATTAATATCGTCGTAGTCGTTCACGGTGTAAAACAGTTTGAGGTCATCAGCATAGCAAAGTTTTGGGCAGTCAAGGAGTGAAAGCACGTCGTTAAAATACATTAGGAAAATAATCGGTCCTAAATGGCTTCCTTGTGGCACACCGGAGGAGGCAGAAAACTGCTTGGAAAAGGTATCACCAGTCCGAACAGTCAGTTTGCGCCCAGTCAAATAACTGCGAATCCAGCCAAGTAAAGTACCACCGAACCCCAAGCGTCCAAGTTTCCCTATGGCAATTTCGTGGTTCACTTTGTCGAATGCAGCTGACAGATCGGTGTATATGGCATCAGTTTGAGATTTTGCAGCAAAGCTTTCATGCACAAAAGAAGTGAACGTCAACAAGTTGCTTGTCGTAGAGCGTTTAGGCATGAATCCGTGCTGGTCATTAGAAATGTAATTCTTACAAAACGAGGAGATGGGATCCAGGACCACTAATTCGAATAATTTGGCTATCGAACATAAGGCTGAGATTCCACGGTAGTTGTTGACATCTCGTCTATCACCTTTTTTGTGGACCGGGAACATATAAACTTCTTTCCACAGCAGCGGAAAGATAGCTCTGTCAAGCGAAGCTTGAAAAATAAGACGAATAGGAGTCAACAAAACAGGCATGAAACTTTTTATAAACGAAGCTGGTATCCCGTCCGGACCCGTAGAAAAGGAATTCTTGAGCTTCGACGCTGCCTTTGAGATGATTTCATCCCCGATTTCAATACCGTTCAATGAAAAGCCCAGTGGCGAAATGTTCCTGATAGCACTAGCCAAATGCTCTGGGGATGTGGAAGCTGTAGTGAAGATATTTGAAAATTTTCGGGCAAAAAGATCGCAAATTTCACGATCAGAGTTCGCCGTAATGTCATCCAGAAACATGTGAGTAGGAATATCAGGTTCTTTCCGCTGACTATTCACGTGTTTCCAAAATGATTTTGGGCAGGATTTAAGGTTACGTTGTAATCGGCGAAGGTAGTTCTGGTAACATCGTTTGCTGGCTTTTTTATAAGCCGAATTAAGCTTCCGATATATATACTTGGTGTAAGGAGATTTTTGTTCGTTATATGACTCGCATTACTGACATTAGTGAAGAAAATTTGAAAAACAGATTTTATTGCATTCAACAATTTTTTTAAATCCTGCAAAATGGTTTGATGTTTGCTTTTAAAGATATCTAAAATTCAATCGGGGCAAACTCTTTTAAAAAATCGAAAAACCTCCGGATTTTACAAAATGGAATAAAGTAAACGAAATTATCTATAACAGAGTAGGAAAGTTAATTATTAGTTTAAAACCTTTATTTTAAATTTTAAAAGTTTTTTTTGGCAAAAATTGCAGAAATTTTTCAAATGATTTTTAACTATTTTTCAAAGTTATTTTAAAACTGAAAGCTGATAGAAAAAAAAACTTATTGAATATTTGAATTAAGGGCTCCCAAATTAAACATAATAAGTTCTTGAATTCTTTGCACCTTGAAAAAATTTGAATTTTGAAGCCTTGTGTAATTTATCAAAACCCTTTTATGGGAATATTTAATTTGAGCATAAAATTTGCAACGACATGAACGATTTTTAAATAATCAACGACATGGCCGTAGGAACGGGGGGGGTTTTGGGGGTTTAACCCCCCCCATGAGGGTCCAGAAAAGCAAGCGAAGTTTTCTACTCTACACAAAAATTTTGAAATTTTTAATCAAATTTTGATCATTGAGTAAGGTTATTCAAGATTAACAATCATGACTCAGAGAAAATGCCAAAAACTCATCTCAGGCTCAGAATTCTGCTACAGTTTTTCAAAATTTTCTTCCTTGTTGATAGAAACTCGTTCTGAATATTAGATTTTACATGAAATTCATCTCAGTCGAGAGGTTCTGATTCCATATTATAAAATTATTAATTGCATTCTGTTTTCATATTACGAATTTTTTATCCATTTATATACTCTTGATTATCGGTTCGAATCATCATTTGAAAATAGATGTGAAAAGCTGTTTTTCAATCGAATAAATTTGGATTTGCAATTCATTCAAAATTTGATTCTTTTTCTTTTTAAACTCGTTTGTAATTTTAATATTTAGATAATAATTTTCCAAACATGGAAAAAATAAAATAAAAGTAGAAACCGTCCTGAGTTTATCTTTGATATTCATTAGAAGTTTCAAACTCTTTTCTTTGAAATCCCATTTAAATAAAGGATCTTATGCAACATTCTAAAATTATTGAGCCTCAAAATGGCAATTCTAATTCTGAAATCGTATATTTCAGAAATCGTATTGAAAATCGGTGAAAAATTTAAAAATTAAATTCTGAGTTCAGGAGCAGAATGTAGATTTAGATTTAATATTCAAAATTCAGATATAAATGAGTAAATGAGTTTCACAACCATGCTAAAACTATCAAGATGACTTTTTCGTTGGGAAATTCAAACTTCAAAAGGTCGCATTAGTATAATTTTGGGTTGTCAGTTACGTTTCAAAATCCTAAATTTTTCACCAATTCATTTTGAGTACATGATTCTTCAGAAAATTACAAAATCAAAGTAAAATTTGAGTTTATTTTGCCATTTTTAAATTTAAAAAAATATATCTACAGGTTGCGCCATCAGGATGTATCTGATATTAATTTCGAATAACCCCACCAACTTCAGTTGATTTTAAAAAACAAAAAACATTCTTTTAGAAAATTTCACGTCATTTATTCCAAACCAGATTTAGAATACGACATCGATAAAATGTCCATCTCCATTTGATACACAAAAGCAGCTCTTTTGCAGAAAATCTGCTTAATATTGACCAGCATTTCGGGCTTTTTGCCTAAAGTTCATCAGTGTTCTTGGATTTGCTGGCGTAAACTTTACTTTGCAAATTTATCCCCACAAACGCTGACGAATAGAAACCTGGCAATTTGCTACAGCCCCTTTTTAAAAGAAATTCGTCACCAAACTACGGATCGTCTTGTTTGCACGCGCTAAGTTCCTGCCATATTATCAACGAAAGCACGCATAGTTTTCATAGTTGAACAATATTTTTTTATGTAAAGCGCTACAACTTTAGCGTGTTATTTAGCTGTGTATCGACTCAAACCAAAAATGGTACTGATTTTCGATTCGAAACTGTGTTCATCTGTCAAAATCGGCTGAAAAATGGCAGAGTTATTCGACGTTAAAGTCGGATACACCCTGTTGGCACACGCTGTATATTTTAAAATCATTCACAGGATTTTAATAGTTGCCATTGAAAATCAAGCTATTAAAATTTTTATAGTTTGATTTTCAATGGCAAATATTTTCTAACATCTTTTTGATGTATTGTTCAACATTATTTATGTTCCAGTTTTTCAAAAGCCAAATTTCTAACTAAAATTAAAAATTTGGAATGATTTAGCAAGAATCAGTTTTGAACCGTAAAATAATAATCTATTTCTTCTACTTTTGAAAGCTCGATTCATACTCAAGACTTTCTTTAGAAAAATGTCAAATCAAATAAGCTTTACTTACCTTATTTTGTGAATTTCTCATATAAATATAGTTTACAATTTTAAAGATTTAGTGATGTATTTTCGAAATGTTCTATTAAAAAAAATGTTCTATTTAATACAAAAAGCTGTCAAGGTGAAAGAACTTAAAAATAAATAACCAAATAGTATAAAAACAGTTCTTTTTAATTTGTATTATTCATGCATTATTTGAGCAAAAAAATTATTGAAAAAATCGGGTGGCCTAAAACCCCCCCCATGAGGCGGTTCTTCCTACGGCCCTGATCAACGATATTGGTAATCAAGTAATGGATGCTGGGTTTTAGATTTAATTTTTGATAATTCTATTGACCATTGTGATTATTTAACACCTGTCACATGGCTATTGATTTTTTATCTGTCAAATAAATTATTATTCGATGCATGAATTTTGAAGTTGAAATGGATGGTTAGAAATTCTGAACTTATTTTTTTACATTTCTACCTACCATTCATAAGGTAGGATTTTTGAGTGTCAAGATTTGAGTTTCAATACCAAAGGTTTATTAAAACGCAACTCTTAACTTAAAATAGAAAAATAAGTTTCGATTCGTGAAGGTTATATAATGCCGTAAAATGAAACGTCTTTGGTCTAGAATGATTTAGGAAAAACTTCCGCCGGAGGCGAGCCAATTTTCTGATATGTTTGTTAAAACTTATTTTTTAACACCTTTTGGGATCAAAAAATTTCTGGATACTAAAGTAAATTCATTTCTTGATCCGAAAATTTTACTTGAAAAAATCTCCTTGGGGGGCGGGGGGGGATGAAACCCCTAAACACCCCCCCACGGCCTTGAGGTCAATTGAAAGTACACCGCCGACCAAAAGTTTGGGATCACTCCTTATAAAACATGAAAACACACTTATCAAAAAAATTTTGTTAAATATGGAAAAATAAATTGACTTTTACTTCAAATTATCAAATAACTAACTAACTTATCGATTAAATGTTAGGGGTCACAACGCAGTATGGTGTATCTACTAAAAGTTTGAGATCGATTTTCAAAACCATGTAATTTTATTTCATCTGAATCCCTGTTATCAAATAGCATAGCGCTTATCTGTTAAGCTTATTTATTTGAAATTTAGTTTAATTTTGTCTGGTCATGCTTCATGAAAACTTCAACTAAAGATTGATTATTTTCCGCTAAATTTTACCAAAATGTCTGACAAAAAATACCTGAAATTTTTTTACTACATATAACTTTGTCATCTTACGGGTTATTCGGATCTGTTGAGCTAAATATATTTTTTTTTACTTTTTTTAGCTAGCCCAATTTTCATCCTCTTTTGTGTATTTTGGACACTGCTCTAAAAAATTGGAATAACGGAAGAAATTTGAAAAAAAAAATACAAACTTTGGTAAAGTATAGCCAGGAATTTCTTTCATGTTGGTGTTAGTTTACACATCATGACATATTCATGTAATGTAGTTCGTTTATCATTATCACACAGAATTTAAACGATTTTAAGATAGAAAACAAGATATACTTGAGACGTTTTTTATAAAGAAAAAGAAGAAATAATGCACCGCGAACCGGGGTAACTTTGATCAATATGAATTTTTTCTAACAATAATCAATAACTAAATCTAAAGTTAAAATATCTCAAAACTTTTTTCTACGCTTCAGAACCTACAAGTTGAGTTTCAGTTTGGGAAAAACATGGTTTGTTTTTTGAAAATTTAAATGTAAGTAAACATTCAATTTCAAAATCTTGAAATATATATGGAAGAGTGGGGAATCATGGGCCACTTTTTTTCTTTGTTCCGTAACTTTTTTATTATAAAAGATAAATGAAAATAAAAAATGGTATAGTTTTCTACATTTTCAAAGTATCATAAGGTTTTTTTTAATTTTCAATAAGTTATTTTCCCCAAATTCTGACTGTTTGAAAAAAGCAATATTTTTTGGATTTTGAAAAATGGTGGGGAATCGTTGGCCACCAAATCCAAATTGACCAAATAACATACAAAGTTTATCAGTAGACCCAAAACTGTGATTTCCTAATTCATTTCGTTATTTTAAAGCAACTTCAGATGATAAAATAAAAAAGAGAGCTGTGTATGATCGAAAAGATTCCAAAACCTAGCTCGCGAACGTTTTGGCAAAATTTCTCATATAGGATGGACAAAATATTTTTTATAACTCTTCATTTGGCATAAGAAAACTTTACAGATAGGAAAAACGTATTTTATGTTCTGAATGTGTATAAAAACATAAAAATATAGGTGGTTTAAGTAAATTTTCTAAGTTTTTTTAGCTTGATAAATAAAAGAGGCATATGATGCGTATTTCAGTCCACAACATATGAGGCCCTTAGAGCCAAAGGGGTATAAGTGCATAAAACCTGATTTCGAGAAAAAAGCACTTGAACTTCGTTGTGTTCCAGTAAATTCCATAGATATTTTTTATGATTTTTTTTTCATGTGAATGATTTTTCTAAATAAAAACAAAGCATTTTACAACATTTTCCCAAAAAACAACGTTTATTTAGCGTTTATTGAGGCGATACATATTTTTTAAATTTGGTACTTATACCCCTTTAGCTCCAAACACACGCACTTATACCCCTATGCCACCAAATAAATTCACTTATACCCCTTTGCCACCAACAAATTTTCACATCCAGGTTTTTTGATCTTATTGATATGGGTAAGAAACCATAAATATTCATTGCTACAAGAGTCAATTAGTTTTCGTATAAATATATTTTTTGTTGTTTTGATGAGAAATATACTGTGGTACAGTAGGTTAAGAGATTTTAAGGCTGAAGATCGACCTGGTCTTGGCAACTTCTACTAAATCTCTCCAAACAACGTTTTTTCATCAAGATTGATTTATAATAATTCGTGAAAGGTATTTTCCACTAAATTCCAATCACCACGTGTTTTGTACGTCTTTGCCTAATCAATTGGGTATTGGAATGGGACTTGCGGTCACTCTGAGTTGGTTTTTTACAGTAAATTAACGATAGGCGCTTCAATATTAACCCAATTATCTCGTACAAATACATTTTTTTGTACTTTATAAGCCTTTAATCCGTGACACACTTCATATATCCAGAAATCAGGAATTTGTGATCCGCTAATTTGTTATTGAAATAGAAAAAAATAATTAAATATATTAATTTTTTTTCTACTAGAATTATCACTAAATGCAATCAGATGAATCATACATAGTTGATGGTAAATTTTTAAATATCATCAGCTATTCAAAGAAAAGTGAATTACATTATTTTTAAAATTTTTTGGTCCCGATGAAAAAACATTACTTTCATGAAATCAAGTTAGGGTTGGTGGCAAAGGGGTGTAAGTACATCAGTTTAATGGACTTTGGAGGCAAAGGGGTATAAGTGCAGCACTTATACCCCTTTGGCTCCAAACAAAAAGGAAATTTCAGTAAGCACGATTTTTTCAACGAGATCTAAACATAACAAAATAGTGAAATAAAATTATGATTAAAATAGCATATGATGATTGACAGTCAAGGATTCGTTCTAGATGGTTATCTCGATTTTTTCCATTTTGTCACTTATACCCCTTTGGCTCCAAGGGCCTCATATAGAAATATATGCTCACGCAAAGTGACGACGATGACAGTTGGTTTGAAATTTTTATCTCAACACACATCTGAGATATTAAAAGTGGCCCACGTTTCCCCAAGGCCCACGATACCCCACTCTCCCCTATATTTTATCGAAGGCTCGCAAACGAACACCTTTCCTGATAAAATCGAAGCGTTTAGAAGAAAAAAGGTTAATTTATGCTAGAGTTCAACTTTTTTCCTTAGTAAATGAATAGTTTTGGTGTAGTTTTCATCGTAGTTTGAGTTACATTTTAAATATTTTAAAACAAGGGATATTTTACTAGAGTACGCCAGTCTAGGATAAAAGGCTAGAAACCCTATCAAATGGTAAAATTTGAATGAAAAATTAAAAGGGGAACAGTGCTAAGGCCTTGGGAATTGAATGAAGGCTAAACTTCAGTTGTTTTTGTAGTAAAAATTTTATTAGTAATGTTTAAACAAATTTAGCCCCTTTTATTATGCAGCATCTTTGTCCAGCTTTTGATTTTAATTGTTGTTCGACTTTAAGGACAGTGTTGTTTTTTTTGGACCACGAAGAAATCTAAACTAAAAAACACTGAAATTCAGCATTATTTATCTCAGAATTCACTAGATAAAAAGATACAAATTTAGTATCAATGAGCCACCGAAAGTGTTGCGTTCAATTTTGTAGAGTTTAATGATTAATTTTATATCATTTGAGTTATGTCTCTAAGAGCAAGTTCACTGGTGTTAGGAAAAAGTGGTAGAAATTTTGACACTTGTAGCACATTTTGAATAATTTACCGTGCAAAAATATTTCCAAGATCTTCATTTTGATTCGGCCTTCAATTTCTTTTTACAACACGTGTTCTATTTTCGCATGCTGTGATGCAAAAATCGCAATATTTCTATCACATACAGCTGAAATAGAAACAGTGCTGTAAAAAAGACAACGCCCAAAGATCTTCAAAACATTTTTGCATGGTAACATTTACAAAATGTCCAAATTTCTACCACTTTTTTCCCAACACCAGTGAACTTGCTCTAAGAGTAGCTTGTTCGCAGAAATTAAAAAAAAAACTAGAATTCTCATACTTGGCCCGCAATTTATTTTCGATTATAAGCAGTGGCAATCCAGTTCTCCAGGAGTTTTGCTCGAAATGTTGTTAATTTTATTATTCTCATTTGTTTATTTTATTATTTTATTTGTTTCATTTGGTTTGAAATATCCTTAATGTTCCAAACTGCCTAAGCAACTGATAAACTAGCATTTTTAAATATTATGAAAGCGTTTTGTATCCTTTATGATCAAAAAAACTCGTTAAAACCGTCAAAATAGAGACTGATCATTGTTAAACCAAAGCATCAAGTTCTAAACAGAGACGAAATGGATTTTTAATTCAAATTGAAAGTAGTCTTATAAATTTCTGCAACCATGTTAACGCGCATAGGAGTCCAGTACTGGTATAAAAATATCAAACATGCCACATTCCCATAAACAGGAAAAAGATAGAAAAATATTGAATAAATTGATCCATTCTACTCCGGTTTACAGTACCTGCTATCTTGTGTAAAATTTTGATATCTATATCTCCAATATTTATAAATATATTTAAAAAAAACATGTTTTTTCTACCCATAGTTATCCCGCATGACGGTTATCTAAAAAAGTGTAATGATCTCAAACCTCAAATAGCTAATTGTGAAACAACAATTGAATTTGTTTTCCTTTCTATGTTTTCAGGTACGAACTAGCATCTCTTTTTCACAAAATTTGTCTGGGTAAGTAGCCTTACGTGCAAGATATCGTTACAAAAAAAATATTTTTTTTTTATATAACATCAAAAAAGGTATCAAATTAATGGATCGTTTTGGAAATGTTCAATTTATACACTTCAAATAATTTCACTTGTTGCTTCTTAATAGAATTTTATTTAAATAAAACAAATGAGTGAAATGGTCAAAACATTGATCATGAAGCTGAGTCATTTTTAAGCTATTTTTGAATTTCTCAGGACCTGAAGTCAAAAAAGTTTCAGTGTCGTTATGTTTCATTGTTTTTTTTTTCAAAATTTTGCAATAGATAAGATTCACCAATGAAAACCATTAGTGAATCTTATTTTTAACGTTCATACGAGAAAAATAAAAAATTTGTTTTTAAAAAATAACATGATTTTGTTCGTATGAACCATCCTGGGTTGAGTAATCTTCTTTAGTTTTGCGTTTTTACTTCTCACTTAAAATGTTAAATGGCTACGTGGTTTCAAAAACCACCACAAAGCGAAGCGATTGTGTGAAAACATTCCCGAAACCAGGGCTGGAGTTTCTTAGTTTGGGAGGATTTGAGCTTATGGTGAATAGTAAAAGAAAACAATTCTTCACACCGCTAAGCTATTAAGCTAGCTCCCTAGAAATACACAAACGAACCCATCAATCGCTTTCGACGGCACGCTCCAAAAACGTGTGATGGACAAATTTGACGTCTAAATGTGAAACTATATCTCATCCCCGTGTGTTTACACCCCATACGGCCGTCAGAATATAACAGAAATAAAACCATCAAGAACTAATAACGACGCGAACCATTTGTTACTGCTCTTAAACCTACAACTCAGTCATCCAAACAAGGGACCAGTCTGACTGAAGATGCTCGAAAAGAAGAAAACAAAAATCCGCGAACGCTTGCCTTTTGGCATCCACTTCAACGCTTCTCAGATTCGGAGCTGGTGTATTTTTTTTCTCCCTCGCTTGGCAAGCCACTAAGGTCGTCGAATCTATTTTAACTGCGCTATTATTAAAGAAGAATTCTATTTTTGAAACATTCACACTCGCATACGCAAAGTTACATGTGATCATGGATTCACCAGCAGTTCTCACACGTATGTAAGCATTTAGGTACGCCTGAGGCGAATACACACTGATATGATGAGATTAATGTTTCATTTTCCGCGGGCATCCCTCATCCACAGCATCCATGTCAGCAGAACAAGTTGAAGGCGACGGCGGCGAGGCGGTTGTTGAAAAGTTATGATTGCTCCAAACCAAGAGATGAGAGACAACTTGGCTAGGAGAACGACCGAAAACGGAAAAGTAGAAAAACAAGAAAAACGATTCCAGTGCTATTTATAGAATCCGCACATTTTTTTTTCCTACTTTTAAATCTACGCCACTTTGGTGGGTAAAAATCAATTTCTCGCCCCATTGCTACCGCTGCCTGGATGTTTAACCTATGTATAAGGAAGCTAATGGACCCAAGATTGTGGAAGTTGCTTTTTTGAGCTCGACCTTAGGACGGAAGTGCGGATGTTAGTTTGAATTGCCATCTGTGACATTTCGTATTTTTGTTGTTAGGAAAAACATTTAAGATCACCCACGAGTATCAAAACGTTGGTTTTGACAAATAAAGCAAAATGTTTAGTCAAAGTTGTCTTAAGTACAGCCATCCGGGTGGCTTTTATTACATAACGTTCTCAAAACATGCTCACTACCCCTGATTTCTACCTTATTATTAAAAACACTGGTACGCAAAACGAAAGGTAATACGTACAGTTATCACTATTCAGAGTCAGTATCACGACCGAAAACAGGATTCAGGTAGCAGTATTCTGATCAGGATTAAAGGCCAGGAACAGGATCCAAATAAGGATAAGGGTAGAATTTAGAACTAGATTTTGAATCCAGGACTGAAATTAGTATTCAGGACGATTGTTAGAATCAAGATCCAGATCAATATTTGGGATTAGAAACCAGGACTAGCACCCGAGATTCAGAATTAAGTTTTGGATACAAGATCAAGATTCAAAGTCCACATGAAGGTCCAACATCATGATCTAGGATCCACAGTTCGAAATCAAGATCCAAGATCCAGGATCACGATAATCATCAGATTCCGAAATCAGGATCCGGGTGCTAAACTTAGGACCAAGATCTAATCCAGGATTAGGATAACTGAATTAGGATCCGGATTCAGAATAAAGATCGGGATTAGAATCAGAATTGAGTATCAAGATTTGGCATTTATGATCCAGAATTGAGATGTACCGAATATTCGGCGCCAAATACCGGCCAAAAACCGATAGATCTGCTCGTCTCATCGAACAGTTCACCTAAGTATTCGGCCATGAAACATACACATACATATACAAATGTAAAAATTTTCAAATCATCAAAAATTTATGGTTTAAGTAAAACATCTTAGGTGTATCCGTGTAAATACCTTTCACTGTAGATAGCTTTATACTTTTGATTATCGTTTATTTTGGATTTTCTTGATAATATCAAGGATTGTCCATAAATCCAATGAAGAATTCGACAGAAGTCAAATCTGGTCAGAATGCCCTGATATTATTGAAAACTTTTAAGAATTTGCTCAGGTTTATCTAAATTAGTTAAAAAAACTGAAATTTCTCTTTGAAGATTTTAAAACTTTGAGTTCAAAAACTATTTTGAGAGAATTTCAAAATTAACCTAAATTTTTGTATGACTCTTATATACGATCTTAACACTGCTGCTGTGATTCAATGGAAATTCCAAATTACAAGTTATTTTCTATTACTTTCCTCTAGTTTGTTTTTGACCAAGATTTGGTTCGCTCTTTTTTTACGTTTTTTTTTTAAACAATCGTCCTGAATTGCCCGACGGTCAATCAGTGAGACCCCTACTTGATAAAGATTTTGTGATCATCATCTGGTAATATCATCTGGTTGAAATTAATTGACTCAAAAACATGAGGGGCATGAAGATTGAAGAGTTAGTAGGAAATTGAATTACTAATAAATTGAAATAATGTAAATAATATTTTTATCAAAATCTCGACAGAATATTTGAACCAATATTCGGCTGAATGTTCGTTTTGGCCGAGTAAGTAAAGGGTGATACGGTCAAAATTTGGTCAAGGGAAAACGCGTGTAAATCGGTGAATTCGTTTATTTAAAAAATCAAATTCAATTTCTTTTTCAAGTTTAATTTGTATAAAATTCAGGAAAAATATTCAGTTAGGCTTCCGCTTTTCCAAATCCGAATTTCCGGGCCTTACGCTTAACCTCTGCCATCAGATTTTGTACAGCCACCTTGGCCACCTTCTTCGCCGCAGAAAGCCAGTTTGCCTTGAACTGCTGCTCGTCCTTAGCAGTTTTTTTGGTCTTGTTTAGGTTCCGCTTGACAAAAGCCCAGTATTTCTCAATTGGGCGGAGCTCTGGCGTGTTGGGAGGGTTCTTGTCCTTGGGAACTACCTGCATGTTGTTGGCGGCGTACCACTCCATGGCCTTTTTACCGTAATGGCAAGATGCCAAATCCGGCCGAAACAGTACGGAACAACCGTGTTTCTTCAGGAAAGGCAGCAGACGTTTATTCAAACACTCTTTCACGTAAATTTCTTGGTTGACAGTCCCGGAAGCTATGAAAATGTTGCTTTTCAAGCCACAGGTACAGATGGCTTGCCAGACCAGATATTTCTTCGCGAACTTTGACAGTTTCATGTGCTTGAAAATATCTGCTATCTTTCCCCTTCCTTTTGACGTATAAAACTCCTGTCCCGGAAGCTGCTTGTAGTCGGCTTTGACGTAGGTTTCGTCGTCCATTACCACGCAGTCAAACTTCGACAGAATCGTCGTGTGTACAGCCTCCGGGATCGCGCTTTGGCCGTCGTATTTTGTTTATCATCGCGATTTGGAGTTACTACCTTCTTGTAAGTCGATAGTCCGGCTCGTTTTTTGGCTCGTTGCCGGTTGTAGACGATACACCCAGTTTTTTTGCGGCATCTCGGAAAGAGAGGTTAGGGTTTCGCTTGAACCTACCGGTAACTCTCTTTGTCGTTTCAGCGGCTTCCGGTTTTCGATTTCCTCCCGATCCAGACTTCCTGGCTGTCGAAAAACGTTCCCCAAACACTTTAATTACATTTGTACTTGGACGGCATTTTGACAACTGAAGAGTGAATTCCAAAATCAAAATAGAAGCAACATTCTACACACACACCTTCAAATGACGGGTGTTCAGGTTTTTAAGTGCAAAATTGAAAGAAATACGTCAAGTTGATATTGACCAAATTTTGACTGTTTCACCCTTTAGCTAAAAAGGTCAATATTATTTCAATCCAAATATGTATCAGAATGAGGTTCAGGATCAGGATTCAGATACAGGATCGAAATCCTGCACAAGATAATCGGAATCAGGTTCCAGGATCAGGACAAAACCAGAATCATTATACAGGATCAGTGTTTGAAATCAAGATCTGGAATCAGGGATCCACATCATAATTCTCGATAAGAATACAAGTTCCTGATTCAGAATAAGGATCGGTATAAAGAAACTGGAATATAACTCCAGTTGGGGTCTGTGATCATAAACAGGAATCAGTTAAAGTGTCCCACATCACATTTCTTAAATTTGCATAAACCCATTGAAACCATAGAGTATTTATGCTTGAAAGCAGATAGTTGAAAGTGTAAAGTTGACTCTCTAAATTGTGTTGCAAGCCTAGGGTAAATGACCTTGAGAGGAAATAAATGGTTCAATTTTACGCAACTCGGAACAGTTGATCAAGCGGTATGGATAGGGGTTATACCCGACGATTTTTTTTAGTTCAACGGATAGATCTTGGTTCCTCCCTTCTTATGATGATATGCAGAATACTTTAGAGTAAATTTTAATAACTCTAGGGCTGTTTTACTAAAGAAACGATTCTGATCTTGAGTGGAACTTAAATATGATCTTGAGCAGAACTGTCAACAACTTTAAAAGCTCTCATTCCTATTCTCTGTGTAACTGTGAAAAATTCAATTAA
This sequence comes from Uranotaenia lowii, assembly GCF_029784155.1. Taxonomy (NCBI): domain Eukaryota; kingdom Metazoa; phylum Arthropoda; class Insecta; order Diptera; family Culicidae; genus Uranotaenia; species Uranotaenia lowii. Next base: position 198,422,557 of record NC_073692.1, read on the forward strand.
ATGCCATCTTTAAAGATTTTCAAGTTAAAAAATAAATGTTTTTACGTGTATAACAGAAACTTATCCTTCTAAAGTTGTTCGAAAAATATCCGTTCAAATTTATGTATTATTTATTTAAGAAAAATATATTCAATTTTCACTTTGATTCGCTGTATCTTTTTATGAAAAAATCGCTCCTCTTGACTCAAATTTTAGTTTCTTTTGTTCTCAAAAATTCAATTCGTTAGTACATTTAAATGATGATTTGAATGTGTGCGTTTAGGGTCAAATTGCCTCTAACAACTTTTGAAGGTCAAAGTCAGTAATACACAATATGCCTTAAATTGCTGATTTTCCAAAAAAAAAACGTTACAAAAATTCTAGTATTTTTTTTGTGATTTCATCTAAAAACTCTGAGACGGTTTTTATATTGGCTAAAGAAGCATAATTTTAGAAATCCTTTAAAAATTCCAAAATTCTGTAAAATTTGTGAATTTTTTCAAAATTCTGTGTTCTGTGATCAAAAATTGATCACAATTTTGTGAAATTACTGATTTTTCTGTGATTTCGGTAACCTTGCTCTAAGCAACTCATTCAAAGAATAAACGCTGTGCAACCAATTAAATTAATTTTTGGTTCTCTTAGAACTTAATTTTACATCTTTCCTGTCCCTAAACCTGATACAATAAGAAAAATACAAAGGCACTGCATACATTCAAGGGTGAAACTGAGTGTGAGACATAAGGCATAAGGCAGCGCACTTAGTAGCTCCGCTCAAGATAAAAGGTAGTTCCACTCAAGATCATATTTTACTTTTAAAAACTACGCGATTTATTGGTATTTTAATGCAAAACTTGTTACAATAATTTTAGTCACAAATTTTAGTCACTAAGAACTAGTTCATAACGGTAAAAGGTTACATAACTACATACATTGTGGCCATGATTTTGAGATATTGTTTGAGAATCATATTTGAGTCACATTACAAGCTTTCTTAAACTATAAATTTTGTAAAAATCTCAATGTTGCATCGGAAAGCAACTCAGAATCGTGCTGACAAAAGTGTGTTTTGTGATTTAATTTTATTGCCCCTGTGAATCAACAAATGGAGATTTGAAGTCGAATTGTTGTTCTGTTAGTTATCAATTAGGCCGGAACGAATTTTAAATCCTTCTTTTGTCACTCGGAGTTGGAACATCACAAGGGCGGGGACAATAAAAAATAATGCGAAAAACAAATAAATTGGAATAAATCGCACAAAAGCTTGTATGCAACCAAATAGCATACTCCATCATTGCACAAAACCTTTAATTCAAGTACTTTTTTATGGAATAATTCAATAAAATCAAGATTAGAAAAGGTGGAAAAGGTGGAAATTTGTATTTTGGTCTTGTAATCTTGCGGATATTTGAATTTTTTGTCGAAATTAACATAAAATACTTCAAACTTTATTTTTCCCCCCTTCGGGTTTTTGGAAATTTCGAAGGGGGGGTGACAAAAGAAGAAATTGATATTTGTTCCGGCCTCATCAAGACCCACAATCACAGTCTTAATCGGAACCTTTATACTTTGATCACTGAACTATGGGACGACTCGATAAAAAGTGGAGGCCAAAACTGTTTTTCAAGGTTTCTTCATTTTTTTATAAAATTTCACTAGAATCATGATAAAATAAACAAAAATATTACTTTCAAAGCATTCACCTTTAAATTAACTAATGTTTTAACAAAACTTTTTATTGAAGAATATTTTGCAAATAACCTGTTCAAAGTTTGAATTCCAGCTGTAAAACTTTCACCCCGATTTTCATCAATATTTAATTTTTGGAATCGCCTTGAGATTAAATTTTTATTCGTTTCATAATTCAAGCATCGTCCTTAAGTGGTTAGAAATAACAAATTTGATTATTTCTAACCAGAGCTGCAAATTATCAGTGCCAGACAGCCAATATTTTTCCTATGAAGTTTTTGCTCAAGAATGCATGAATTGAAAAATTTAAAAATATTATTATTTTTAAATACTATTTCATTATTCATATTTAAGCTCGTTCTTCTAGTTAAATAGAAACTAGTTTTTCGTGTTAAATACATCCTAAAATCTTTCAAATGACAATTAGGATTTGTATAAAGAATCCTTTAGCACCAAAATAAGAAACTTACTTTCATCGATGGTTGCAATCTTGAGTTTGCCTCAAAATCTAGTGAACTTAACTTAATATTGCTAGAAGTTCTGCCGCATTTTATTTAAAACTTCGGAAAATTCGGACAATCAAATTTCAAAATTTCAAACCTTTATTCGGTCGATATCCGGGATAATTGGACAAAAATCCAAGAACTATTCAACAAAAATCAAGGAAAAAAAAATCGACTTATTTTTTTTCGCAGAAAAACACAACCAGATTTTGAATCGTATTTCAGTCTCTCAAAAAATCGTTTATGTTTATTTTAATAAATCTAGCTTGTAAAATTGACAAAATTGAAAGTTATAATGATGCTATTTAATTATTTTTTTTATTTCGCGATCAAATGTGAATAAATCCGGAAAAAAGTTGTTTTTTTAACAAAATTTGGGTGGCTGCACCTTTTTCTATTTTTATTTTAATAAAATATCCGGACAAGTCCGGGTAAAACCGGGAAATCTGGCCAGCTTAATTTTTCTTATGTGATATGAACTTACAATATTTTTTTTCTAAGAAGGCCTTCAATTTCGAATGAAAATTCTAAAATAACTTTGATTTATCGGCCTAGCGGTGAAAAGTGATGTCCTTTTTAGTAGGGACATCTAAAGATTATGAAATTTTTTATATAGATGGATAGAAGGTTAGAAGAAATGAAAGATGGTGAAAATGAGCGGGTAGAATTTGTTTAGAAGCATTACCATCACATACCAAATTTTTGTTCCTCACGAGCCTACTACTATGAAGTGGTAGATACAGATAGAGTTGCATCTACCACCACACATTAGTAGGCTTAGCGTGGTCCGCCCCACAAGTGAAAACTTGTAGTGCGGACGAACAAAAAGATGGTATGTGATCGCTCAGATAAGCTCCCTTTAACTCAGAAACGCATCTATCGATGTTTAAGTCTTCTCAGTTTGTTATCTTCGCATTCGTTACATGCGGGGTTTGCATGCGAAACGGTACGGTCGATAGTCTGATAGTGACCAACCACCGATGCTATGATGTCGTGTTTTTATTTCTTTTTGGCCAAAGTTGTTTAATTTTATGAAGAGATTAACCACCGTAATTTTTGTTTGTTACTTTGATTTATCGGCCTAGCGGTGAAAAGTGATGTCCTTTTTAGTAGGGACATCTAAAGATTATGAAATTTTTTATATAGATGGATAGAAGGTTAGAAGAAATGAAAGATGGTGAAAATGAGCGGGTAGAATTTGTTTAGAAGCATTACCATCACATACCAAATTTTTGTTCCTCACGAGCCTACTACTATGAAGTGGTAGATACAGATAGAGTTGCATCTACCACCACACATTAGTAGGCTTAGCGTGGTCCGCCCCACAAGTGAAAACTTGTAGTGCGGACGAACAAAAAGATGGTATGTGATCGCTCAGATAAGCTCCCTTTAACTCAGAAACGCATCTATCGATGTTTAAGTCTTCTCAGTTTGTTATCTTCGCATTCGTTACATGCGGGGTTTGCATGCGAAACGGTACGGTCGATAGTCTGATAGTGACCAACCACCGATGCTATGATGTCGTGTTTTTATTTCTTTTTGGCCAAAGTTGTTTAATTTTATGAAGAGATTAACCACCGTAATTTTTGTTTGTTACTTTGATTTATCGGCCTAGCGGTGAAAAGTGATGTCCTTTTTAGTAGGGACATCTAAAGATTATGAAATTTTTTATATAGATGGATAGAAGGTTAGAAGAAATGAAAGATGGTGAAAATGAGCGGGTAGAATTTGTTTAGAAGCATTACCATCACATACCAAATTTTTGTTCCTCACGAGCCTACTACTATGAAGTGGTAGATACAGATAGAGTTGCATCTACCACCACACATTAGTAGGCTTAGCGTGGTCCGCCCCACAAGTGAAAACTTGTAGTGCGGACGAACAAAAAGATGGTATGTGATCGCTCAGATAAGCTCCCTTTAACTCAGAAACGCATCTATCGATGTTTAAGTCTTCTCAGTTTGTTATCTTCGCATTCGTTACATGCGGGGTTTGCATGCGAAACGGTACGGTCGATAGTCTGATAGTGACCAACCACCGATGCTATGATGTCGTGTTTTTATTTCTTTTTGGCCAAAGTTGTTTAATTTTATGAAGAGATTAACCACCGTAATTTTTGTTTGTTACTTTGATTTATCGGCCTAGCGGTGAAAAGTGATGTCCTTTTTAGTAGGGACATCTAAAGATTATGAAATTTTTTATATAGATGGATAGAAGGTTAGAAGAAATGAAAGATGGTGAAAATGAGCGGGTAGAATTTGTTTAGAAGCATTACCATCACATACCAAATTTTTGTTCCTCACGAGCCTACTACCACTTCATAGTAGTAGGCTCGTGAGGAACAAAAATTTGGTATGTGATGGTAATGCTTCTAAACAAATTCTACCCGCTCATTTTCACCATCTTTCATTTCTTCTAACCTTCTATCCATCTATATAAAAAATTTCATAATCTTTAGATGTCCCTACTAAAAAGGACATCACTTTTCACCGCTAGGCCGATAAATCAAAGTAACAAACAAAAATTACGGTGGTTAATCTCTTCATAAAATTAAACAACTTTGGCCAAAAAGAAATAAAAACACGACATCATAGCATCGGTGGTTGGTCACTATCAGACTATCGACCGTACCGTTTCGCATGCAAACCCCGCATGTAACGAATGCGAAGATAACAAACTGAGAAGACTTAAACATCGATAGATGCGTTTCTGAGTTAAAGGGAGCTTATCTGAGCGATCACATACCATCTTTTTGTTCGTCCGCACTACAAGTTTTCACTTGTGGGGCGGACCACGCTAAGCCTACTAATGTGTGGTGGTAGATGCAACTCTATCTGTATCTACCACTTCATAGTAGTAGGCTCGTGAGGAACAAAAATTTGGTATGTGATGGTAATGCTTCTAAACAAATTCTACCCGCTCATTTTCACCATCTTTCATTTCTTCTAACCTTCTATCCATCTATATAAAAAATTTCATAATCTTTAGATGTCCCTACTAAAAAGGACATCACTTTTCACCGCTAGGCCGATAAATCAAAGTAACAAACAAAAATTACGGTGGTTAATCTCTTCATAAAATTCTAAAATAAATCCAATTTTCAAAGGTAAAAGTAAAAGACTAAAATTATGAAATACAAATTGGATTTATGCAAACTCGATTTTAGTTAAATATTTTAGTTCGAAATTTGGTCTTGAAAACATTAATAATGTTGAACAATACGCCAAAATGTATGGAATTCCAAGAAATATCTTGAAGAGAAGATACATGTTTCTTTATCATCAATTAATTTTCATTAAAAATCAATTCCTACGGAAGGATTTTTTTGCAAAATGAACTATAATTCTACTTAATTCTACTGTCAATTTCAGTTGATTTGTGCAAATGATCTGACTTCGGTTAAATTCTTAAATCGAAAAAACAATCAGAATTATCATCCTGCAATCTATTGCAATTTAAATTCTTTGCAAAATAGTCATCTTGAAAATTTGATTTCGTTTGTGGAACTCATTTGCGAGCTGAATCTGAATTTCGAACGTGAATTAAAAATTTGAATTGTCAATCTATTTCGGAAATTCAATACGTTTTCTGAAATGTACTAAAAAGGGTTTCTGAATTCAGAAATATGAGCTATGAATTGAAATCAGTTTCGTAGCCCATAATCATGAATTCTTAATACAAATTCGGATATTTTGGGTTTCAATGATTATGCTTTATTGTATGTATTCCTTATCCGACTTGCAAATCTAAATAAATATATATCGGTATTTTGAAGCTTCGTTATGTTTGAGTTTGTGCATAATAATAAAGTTTATGAGCTTAGAATCTGAATATGACATAAGAAACTAAACCCCTTTTTTTGTAACAGTGAATGATTTTGTATTCGTAAAGAAATTAGAAACAACTCTTTTTAAATCTTCCAAGCAGTACATGAAAATATTTTTTCAGATGTTTAAATTCGTTTTGAAAATTCATTAGCAAAAGATGGCTTATCTTCTTCCATTTAGGGACGCTCCGTAATGAATGCAAACGTTTAGCTGTGGATAGTTAAAAAATTTAATCAATTTAGAAAAATAATAATTAGTTTAAAACAAGCAAATACTGATTTAAGGAACGCACCTAGCATGATGAGGCCGCCAGCAAATCAAAATTTGAGGTTATGGCTGAGGCGAATTTTTCGCCAATACTATCGTCCGTATATACCCTTATGGCGTTTTAGCTTACTTTCTACTGGTTGTGTGGCATATAATTTTTATGCATCATCCCGGGCAATAATTTTTTTTGTTTACGAAAACAAAATGTTTACAACAAAGCCAGTGGAAAATAAGCGATATCTTGATAAATAGATCATTCCCGAACAAGAAATTAAGAAAAATTGGTTTCTGTTATAATTGTTCGAGCTTCACTGTTTTCGCTGGTGTTTTTAATACCATTTATTCAGCCACATGTCATGGTACAAAGGTAGAGTGTTCAGATATCATCTGGATGGCTCAAGTTGAATTCTTTAAGCATCAAAATTTTTCAATTTTACTTTTTACGCTTTAATTTTATAGAAATACTTTTTAAGAGTTGAACAGCCTTCTACCGAGTTTCGATAATGAAACTACAATTTTTTTATTGAAGGCTGAATAAGTTTTCAAGTAACTATTCTATTAGATTGAGTTGATTTGGGATGAGTTTCGAGTTTCTCAAACCCTGGGGTCTGAAAAGTATAGTTTTGGTTTAAAACTCATCCATGATTTTTAGCAAATTTTTTAAGTAACATTTACACGAGTAAATTTGAACTTTTATATTTGTTTGGGAAAATTGAATAGTTTGTTAAAAAAATAACATCATTTTTATTTCTTCTATGGAACCGAGCATGCTAATGATTTATGTGCCAATTACCATTTTTTTTTAAAGAAAATTTTCCACTGAACAAATTATCGAAGACTGTAACTTCATTTTTTATAAGGTAAAATAGATATTAGTAGTTGAATAGGGGTATGTCTTTTGGCATTGAAGAACAATAAATTCAACTGATACTACTGCTGGGGTCAAGAAAAGTGTTGCTTGAAAAGTAAATAGTCATACAATATCTGCCGTATAATTCTAACTCGGAATTGTAAGAAAACTTACTACCAGTGTTCGGCACAAAAACGCTAATTCGCTAATCGCTAGTTAGTCCGATAACTTTTTGTTAGCGGTTTAATTTTGCCGCTAAATTTTGATTGAGCTAGCGAATTAAAAAGTTCCGCTATTTTTGGTTCCGCTAAATGAAGAACGCTAACTTCCATTTACTTGTTTCAAATTCACAAATTATTACTGATAGAAGTAGACTTTTTGTTAAAGGAGACATCGGGCATCATTCTTACACCAAAATGCGCTCCAAGTGAAAACGGCCACTTCGAATGGTCTCTGGGCAGAAGTAAGACAAACAATTCAATAAATATTGTTAAACAGTATTAAACTATTTTAAACATCATTTATATAATTCAAAGCTATAAGGTCAATTTTTAGATACTGTTTTTTTGCTTTCAAAAGTACAGTAAACGGTCTACTTGATCAATATTTTACATGACTTTAGCATGGTCGTCCACATGCGGTGATTTGTTGAAATGTGCTTTTTAGGTTAATCGATGGATTTTCAAAAGCTTTTCCAAATTTCTAAGTTTTTTTAGACCCCAGATTACTATCTCACACTTCAAGTCTCGAATAATAAATGCTGGGAAAATCCGCTTTTTACAACTTTTTTTAAGTGGGTGAGATATTTACATTTCACAAAGCAGTATTTTTACAAGTATTTCAAATCTGGTAAAATAAAAATAAGATAGTATCACCATAGAATGAATTTGCATATTTATTTCATTTAGTTTTTTATATACACGTTTGGCAATGCTTCTATCATGAGAATTTGGCATTACTATTTTGAAAGTTTGAAAAAAAAGTGAAACCTGGTTTAAGATTTTTCAACAGACTGGGCACAAAAAACAATCTGCACTATGTTTGTAAAGTATTTGAGCAAACGAATTGAGATGCAACCATAATCCATGCTATCGCCATCCTGTTTACGTTATTGTTTATCAACAGTTAGCGATTAGCGATTAGCGCTTTAAGCTTGAAGCGATACATTTTTCCGCTCATTTAGCGGTTTTAATTAGCGATCGCTAAATTTGAATGAGTTAGCGATTTAATTAGCGCCGCTAATTTTTCAATTAGCGATGCCGAACACTGCTTACTACAGTACGTCGTACCTCCGGAAAGTCTATTTTTACCGAAACTTATCGTGTTGTAATTTAAAACTATTGCTGTTGATTTTCGAACAATCATTTTTTTTACAGATTTCAATGATGTTTCATAGAATTCATACATTGTGATCGTACATTGTTAAGGGTTCGCGACGATACCGCAAATTCTGACAAGTATACATACTGCTAAAAAACTCTTGATGTTGTAATAAATATCGACGATCAGAAAATGCAACAACATAAAAGATTCGTCTGGTAGCAGTTACAAATTTTAACTGCTATTTTGAGATCTCCTTGCTGATGGTGTGGTCGAACGACCTGATGATTTTCTTCAAATGCAACTAAGCTCATGGAAGTAAGAGGGCATCCCTCGTCAAACGCCGCCGATGCCAATTCGATTTGAACTCATCCTATATTCCGATGCCAGAATTTTACAATTTTCCGAGCGCGCATTGGCGTCATCACACTAGTTTGGATGGGTTTTTTTTTGCTACGGCAACCTGTCTGTCAAGGGTAGGCCCGTCTGGGAAAACTTACCCTTTACTGAATTTGGTCTAAACGGGTTGACCGGCATCTTTTGGTGATCTCCCATGCCAACTCGAGTGATATCGGCAGCGTATATTTACCTACAAGCAATCGAACTACTGACCGGTGTGATCGTTTCTAGGAAGATTGCTTCTGTCACAGCAGTTGCCTGCTGGCTTTCGAGCATTCCGGCAACTTGAAACGTTCACGTGTAGTTTTGTTTACTATTTTTAGACGAAGAAAGAGTTCATCAAAACGCCGGAAAACGACCTGGTGACATGTTTATTGAAGGTTGACTTGAAATTAATGGAGTGTATTGAAATGGTTTTCAACCTATGTAAAAGCTTTGATGCTTAAAAATTCAAATTTCAAAACGAAATTAAGAGTTTTGATACACAATCTTTTTTTTTTTTTATTGTCTTGTATTAAAACTAGAAACAATAAAACAATATAAACATGCAAGAAGTTGACGTATAAGGAATGAAATATTACTATTCTTAGTATTCATTGAGATTGAATTAATTACGAGCGTTAAAATCCCAGACAAAACAAAAAACAATCTACATTATTGAAAACACATTTTTCCATAGCCTGAGAATTAACGAATTTGGCATGACGAAGATTGTTTATGCGATAAATTCGTCTTTGATACTTTATATGCTGGTCGAATTCAATTATGTTGTCGTTAAAATGTAACAAATCGTATATGAGAAGTTAAAAAAAGGAGTTGTGTACGGTGAATACTCTTTTATAGGAAACTAGCTGATCCCGTACGAACTTCGTTTCGCATTTAACTTTAAAGCTGATGATTTTTTGTTTGGTTGGTAATTGGGACGAATTTTCACCAAAGAATTGCTTAAAATACTAAACAGAATTTGCGAGCGGCCTATTTGCTTGTATACCAAACGGACATTTAAAATAAGAAATTGCTTTTGCGGATGCATTACAACGAATTATGTCTAAATTATCTTAACGACCCCTTTTCTGTCATCTGATTAAATACTTTTAATTCATAAATCAATTATGCGTTTTGTAAAACACCCGTGAATGAATTTTGGTATGGATCTCATGCATAATAAAACAATTATTGCAAAAACATTAAATAGTAAATGTGGAAGACCTCTTTTTCTGTCGTCTAAAAGAAAGTTTGTTATCAGGAATCGATTCCTCATCCTGCAAAAATCTCGTTTTAAATTTTTGCTTCGATATGATGTCTAACAACGTAATTATTGAAAAAAAAAACGAAAGTATTAAGACGAACCCTTTTACTGATTCCTTGTCAAAATTTGACCCGTGAAATCAATAACATGTGCTGTAAAACTTCCATGTGCAAATTTCCATTATAATTCGATGTGTAATCAAGACAATGGGGCTTATTCTGAGAGACACGTGACGTGATGTGCAAAATTCACATCGTTGTGCCGACTCCAGAAACAACTCTAAACTAAAAGTTTCAGCTAAAATGTCCTGTGATCGATTCATACTAACGGTGCTTCTCAGAAACATTTCCAGGAGTCAGGATAAAGAAGTGAAATTTCGTGAGTCATGTCACTTGACTCGCAGAATAACACTCAATATAGCCCTCAATATATATAAAAACAGTGAACAGATAATATGAACGACCATTTTTGCCGACCCCTGACTTGAGATCTATCCAATGCATGATAACGTCAATACCGCAAAAACATTGAACAGTTTATATGGACAACCCCTTTTGACGACCCATTCTACTAAATTTGATAACTGAAATCGATTGTCCGTTCCTTAAAATCCCCGTCTGGAAATTTTCATCTCAATCTATTGCATAATAACGCCAATATTGTAAAAACATTAAAAAGTTGAAATGGACGACCCCTTTGGCCGACCCCTGACCCTGAATTTAATACTTGGAATCGATTGCTCGTCCTTCAAAACTCTTATGTGCAAATTTTCATATCAATCCGATGCATAATAACGTCAATATAGTAAAAACACTGAACAGTTCATATGGACGACCCCTTTTGCCGACCCCTGACACAAAATTCAATACCTGAAATCAATTCCTCATCTCTCAAAACCCCTATGTACAAATTTTTGTCACAATCCGGCAAAAAAATGACGTTAATATCGTGAAAACACTTTAGAAGGGGTCATCCAAAAATCTGAAAACATTTTTAATCATTCCTAGTCCTAATGAGTGTCCATGCCAAATTTCAGCTCTCTAGCACTTAAGATGGCTGAGTCTATAGAGGACAAACAAACAAACAAACAAACGAACAAACCCACAGAAATTGCTTTTTATATATATAGCTGATCCCGTACGAACTTCGTTTCGCTTTAAATCATTGGTACGTCAAAATGAGTTTAGAAAATGAATTCGAAACATTCTTTCGACAATTTTGGGGAAAAAATTCAACAGTGTTTAAATTTGCTATTATTACTATTACTTGAAATTCAAATTAAACGGTTGATTGGCTTTTTATTAAAATTTAAGTGAGAGTGTTTTCTTCTCGATCGGTTGCAAAATCTAGACATAATGGCAGAAACATGTACCATTTCTTTATGTGCACGACTCTTTTGCTTGACCTTCACACTTAAATTGGTATCAATTAACTGCCTCTAACAAAATTATTGCACAAAACACTGAACTTTCAATGAAACCCTCTTTTTCTGTCCCATGGCCCGAAATTCGATAATTGAAACCAACTTTACGTTCCTCAAAACTCCCTTGTGCCATTTTTTCTTTTCAAATTATGTGTAAAATAACGTCAGGAACTTGAAAACAGTGAACAGTGAATATAGACGCCCTTTTCGCCGACCCTTGACACGGAACATGCTACCTGGAGTCAATTGCTCATAGTTTATGACCCAAATCTGAACATTT